>NC_077227.1:702060781-702220781 GCF_027887165.1 Monodelphis domestica | reverse complement strand
CCCAATGGATGGGCCAAAGTTTTCTTTAGATTGGCCAAAGTTGTTGATGAAGAATCAATAAATGGCCCTAGATGATGCCTGAGGAAACTGAGGCTACTGCAGTCCACTCCAAGTCTGTCTCTCTCCTCTTAGAGGGGAACAAAGTACATAAATAAAGGGACCCATGTCTGTGTCAGTCCTTGAGGGTCTCCCAGTATGTAGGTGGGCCAAATTGTCAGGGAGATATTAGAGAAGCCCTGATAAGAGTCCACATTTTAATTCTGTATGTGTGTGTGTGTGCATATATGGCCTGAGTATTTTGACCCGGAGCTTGAGGCTAGCAGCAAACAGATCTTCTAGGTAGGAAGTACCTTAGATAGTGTCTATTATTAGTGAGGCATCAGTTTCCTCACTAAATCTCCTGGTGGGGTGACCTAGTTATATAGCCTACAAAAATACCTGCTCTAAACTTCGGTTCAGATTGAGATACTTTTCACCATTCCTGGGAAAATTTCCAGACAAAAACCTCATGACCAGGGGCCTAGAATTTCCATCCTGTTTTATCTTTAACACCCTCCCCCACCCCGTTTCCATATGGGAAAACAATATGAACAGAAAAAAAAACAACAACACAAAACCCAAAAACAACCATTACCCACTTATGAGGGTCCAACAGTATGATGAGGCTTGGAAATGCTTATCTGCTGTAAACTTGGTACATGTGTGACCACCAGCTGAGTTCATTCATATATCTGGTGCTGAAATGGACCTCAGAGGTCATCTTACCTAACTCATTTTTTTTTTTTACAGATGAGAAAACCAAAGACCTCAAAGTTTATCAGAGAAAAGATTTGAACCCAGTTCATATGCTCATAATTCTAGAACTGGTTTAATGATCTAATTTTACAGATGATGAAATTGTTATTGAGTGTTTTTTTTAGTTGTGTTTTCATGAGCCCCATTTGGGGTTTTCTTGACCCAGATACTGGAGAAGTTTGCCATTTCCTTCTCTAGCTCATTTGACAGATTAGGAAACTGAAGCAAAGAGGGTTAAGGGACTTGTTCATGGTCACATAGCTAAAAAGTATCTGAAGCCAGAGTTGAACTCAGGAAGATGAGTCTTCCTGACTTCAGGATGGTGCTCTGTGTATTATGGAATCACACTTACAACATAGGGAAACTGAGGCACAGATGAATGAAGTGATTTGCTCAATTCCAGATGGCATGGTATAGGTGGGGTTTGAACCTATCTTCTTGACTCTGGAACCAGTGATTTTTATTCACTGATAAATATTTATGAAGCATCTGACCAGCATTTCACCCAGTATGTTGAGAAGTACTTATCATGACCATCTCATAGACTTATCAAAGCCATAATGTGAATACTTTTGCCACTGAAACATTTCACTCTATCCATGATACTAGAGAGGAAGCACAGTGTAGAGGGCAGAACAAAAAATTTGAAGCTGAGAATACCTGGGTTCAAATCTTACTTCAGGAACTTACTACCTGACCCTTAATCTCTCTGTGACCTAGTTTATTCAGCTATAAAATGGAGACAATAATATCACCCTTTTTATTGTGATGATTAAATGAATTACTATATATAAGATGCTTAGCACCATATAAATGTAAGCTATTATTAAATTCTTGTCCACATTATCTCCCAAATCTTCTAATCAAAAAATATTTCATTTCTTTTTTTAAAATCCCTTCCCTTCTGTCTGAGAATCCATACTAAGTATTGGTTCCAAGATAGAAGACCAGTAAGGGCTGGGTAATTGGGATTAGGTGACTTGATTAGGGTTAATTAGCTAGGAAGTATCTGAAGTCAGATTTGAACTCGGGACTTTCCATCTCCAGGCCTGGTTCTCTATCCACTGAACCACCTGGCTTCCCCATCAATAAGTATTTTAAAGTGTCTACTCAGTGCCAGGCAATTTTTACTGGAGCCATGGCAGTGAATTTATTGCCATACTTGGAGTTAGGAAGAATTGAGTTCAAATATTGCCCAAGACACTTACTGTGTCTTATTGTGACCATGGGCAGATGATCTAACCTCTATCAGCTTTGGTTTCCTTTTCTGTTAAATGGAGTTAATAATAGCACCTCTCTCATAGGGTGATTTTTTTAAACCCTTACCTTCCATCTTGAAATCAACACTGTGTATTGGTTCCAAGGCAGAAGAGTGATAAGGGCTAGGCAGTGGGGGTGAAGTGATTTGCCCAGGGTCACAGAAAAGTATTTGAGGCCAGATTTGAATCCAGGACCTCCCATCTATAGGTCTGTCTCACTATTCACTGAACCACCTAGCTAACCTCCCTCATAGGGTGATCTCATGGCTTAAATGCGATAATGCCCATAAAGAGCTACATAAAGGATTAATATTGCTGTTGTTGTATCCGTGTGTGTGTGTGTGTGTGTGTGTGTGTGTGTGTGTGTGTGTGTGTGTGTGTGTGTGAGAGAGAGAGAGAGAGAGAGAGAGAGAGAGAGAGAGAGAGAGAGAGAGAGAGAGAAAATTCCACTCTCCTGAGGTACTGTATAAGGTTGAAGACAATTTCTTATTCCCCTCCCTTCCTCTTGCTTCTGGACCATGATAAGCAATGTGAGAAAAAGAGACTATTTCTTTGTCATTGCTGCACCCTTCTTAGAGCTGAGCATAGGGCGTTGAACAGAGTAGCTGCTTAGCAAATGTTATTGGAAATTGATTCAGGTGATTAGGCATTGAATATTGCTCCAACATTTCATCCTTCCATGTTTTTAAGAGTCTAGTCAATGACACCCTATTTGAAAGATTGGGCAGACCATTTTCTGTGACTTTCATACTCCTACTACAACAGGATGCTTTACTTTTAAAGGTGTACATTTTTTGTTGCTCCATATGCTTTAAAATGCACGTGGCCAATGAAATAGCTAGGAATAGAAATCATGGCTAATCACCTATCATGAATTAAAAAGGCTTGGTTTTATTAGGAAATTGGGCCATGAACTTAGTTGATTTTCAGTATTCTGAAGGTGTGTAAGTTACTTCTGGAAAGAGAGTTCTTGAAGAGGTAGATAGCACGATGGATAGAGAGCCAGATCTGGAGTCAGGAGGACCTGGGTTCAATTCTGACCTCAGATACTTCCTAGCTGTGTGACCCTGGGCAAATCACTTAACTCTGTTTGCCTAGCCCTTGATCTTCTGTCATAGTGTTGTTACTAATACAAAATAAGAGATTTTAAAAAGGAGTTCCCTTTAATTTTCATATTAAATCTGTCATGTGACTCTCTTTAAAGAAGTAAAATGCAACATCAAAGACTCATTTACATATACAAATATACAAAGAAAAATTGAAGCACCTGATATGTGGACTCTTGGAAGTTTGGGACAATCCATCAATCAATTAAAATCTTTGCAAAAGGAAAAGTAGTTAGAGCAACTTACTGGCAGACTTGATGAAATGGATTGCTTTTCCATTTTCTTCAGCAGAGCAAAGATTACTGGATTTGCAGTTAGAAGACCTGAGCTGAATCCTGGCCTCTTTTTCCTCACATTATCTATGTGACCCTAGCCAAATCACTTGACCCCCCCCCCCCGAGGCCTCATCTTCCTCATCAGTAAAATGAGTGGGTTCCATTGATGGGAGAATGGATGAGCAAATTGTGATATGTAAATATTATGGCACTGTAAGAGATGACAGATATGAGGAATTCAGAGATATGTGAGAAGAAATATGAACTGATGCATAGTGAAGAAAGCCAAGCTGGGAAAACTATATACAATGGCTACAAGAAGCTAAATGAAAAAAAAAACAGTAAAACAAATGTTGGGTCATTAGAACGACTAACCTTGGCTTCCTTCAAGACACAGCTCAAATCCTTCTGGAGGTTTTTCCTAGTCTTCTCACCCCTCTCCTATTTGCTAATCTTCCCACTGAGATTACCTTCTATCTCTTCTGTTTAATATGTTTCTTGTGAGTAGACATTATTTAATATATTGCATTTGTATTCCTAATACAGTTTCTGGCACATGGTAGATACTTAATAAATGCTTGTTGATTGATTATATGTCTTGTATTTTCACACCCATTTTCGTGTTTGTGTCCTTCTTTAAATATAAGTTCCTTGAGGTCAGGGCTTGTTCTTATTTTTCTTTTTATTCCAAGACAATATAGTTCCTAATACATGGTAAATACTTAGTAATCAATTAGCTCAGCCTATACATTCTATCTTAAAAAATATTTATTCATTTGTTCATTCATTTGTCTATTTATTCATTTCTTTTTTTCCCCCTCTTTTATTACTTAGTCAAACTTCAAGTGAGGTGGAATTCCTTACCTCTTTGAATCAGCACATTGTACTGGCAGATAGGAATTTGATTGCTAGGAAGTTTTTGCTTTTGTTTTACATACAATTTTAATTTCACTCTGCAAAACCCATCTTTTGTTCCTAGCTGGGTTCAGGTAGAACAATTCTAATTCTTCTTCCATATTATGGACTACAAATTCTTGAAAATGTTTGTCATGTCCTCAGTAAGTCTTTTCTACTTCAGGCTAAACACCCTGCTTCTTTCATTTTTGTTTCCTATTTCATTCATTTTCTGGAAGCCACAGGTCTCTTCTGGATCTACAAACCTAATTAGATGGAAGCAGTAGTTATGTTTTTCAATCCCTTTCCCCACTAATTCACTATTTTTCAGTCTTCAAAAAGCCATCAAAGATGAGGGAAAAAACAGATTTAAGACATTCCCTGACTCTATTTTCTTCCTTTACAAAAAAGGATGGATTTATCTGTGGACACAAACAACTCTGGTGATATTTTGTGCTTTTAAAGTTACATTTAGTAAGGAAACATGGAAACAGGGAGTGGAGGGGATATAGAGGGCACGAGGAAAGTGTTGTAAAGTGATTTGAGTCTATTTATTGATAGGCTTTAAAAGATCATGCTGAACAAGAGAGGTAATACAAAATGGAAGAAAAGCAAATATCCCCAATTTCAAAAGAGGGAAGGGAATGGAATCTGCAAACAATGAACCAGTGAACTTGACTTTAAATCCTGGCCAGATTCTAAAACATATCATAAAAGGGACAATTAGTGAACATCTAAGAAAGGAAGAAGTAATCACCAAAAAGTCCATGGGGTTTCAGCAAGTACTAGTGATGCCAAACTAAACTCCTTCCCTTTTTTTTGAGAGGGTTACTGAATTGAGTTTATTAGACTAAACTATACTGTTTATGAATGCTTCTGTTACTTCATAAAGGTTACAGTTGACTGAGAGGTGACAATCTTTAAAGTGGCCCTTCTCCTGGCCAATCACCCTGGGAACACAGATGCTGATCCCATAGTTGGTGTGGTTTACCTAGATTTCAGCAAAATATTTTAGGAAGTCTCTCATGCTATTATTATTCTTGTGAACAAGATAGATAAAAGTGTGCTAGAGGATATTATAGTTAGTTGGATTCTGAATGGTTGAATTGCTGCAAACAAGGAGTAGTTGTATTATTATTCACTTGAAAAGAGGTATCTAGTAGAGGGCCTTAGGGATCTCTCATTGACCCTGAACTGTTTAGTAATGACCTAGATAAAGATATAGATGACTTCTTTATTGAATTTTCAGACAATGCTAAGCCAGTCCTGACTTATCTGACTGATAGGAGGCAAAAAGATTTTGACAGGATAGATTGTTACCTGAGTCTATCATGATGAAAGGTAATGGGAGTAAAAGTAAAATTTTATACTTGGATTCAAAAGTTTCAACATGGCAACCATTATGATTATTATGGTTACATTATTAGAGGCAGAGTGTCTTGGACAAGGGAGACTATAGTCTTGCTCTATAATCTATCCTAAGAGACCACATCTGGAGTATTGCATTCAGTTCTAGATAAACTGGCAGATGTCCCAAGGAGAGTGGTCAGGATGGTGAATGGGTTCCAATTCATACCCTATAAAGATCAGTTGTAGAAACTGGGACTATTTAGTCTGGAGCAAGATGATTGACAAGGTACATGATAGCTGTCTTCAAGCATTTAAAGGATTCTCATGGGTAAGATGACTTATACTTTCTGTCGTTGGCCTTAGGGGTAGAAATAAAAACAGTGAGTAGAAATGAACGAATGAGTACAAAATGGTGAGAAGAAATTAATGTAAAGCATCAGATTTTGGCTTACTACAAAGAAAAATTTTGTAACAATCAGAGTCATCTAAAAGTAGAATGGCTTCCCTGGGAAGAGACACCCCTTCTCTATGCCTTTAGGCACAGATTGGATGACTACCTGTTGCTTGTGTTGTAAAGGAAATTCTTATTCAGGCATGTGTTGGACTATATGGACTTGGAGGACCTTTTCAATATGACAATGTTGTATTTCTGCTCTTAGAATTTAATTCCATCAGCTTAAAACCCTATTTTTCAAAAGGTAAGTCTCCTTAGAAAGAGCAACAGAATAAGCAAGAGCCAGTCACAAACATTTAGTGTAAATTAAAGTACTTTATCCTTTCCATCATCATAGTTAGTAAAAAATGGGATGTGATAGGAAGAGGGAAAGAAAATGGGAACACTGGAAGGTTGTTGTATAAGGGAAAGAGCAATGGGTTAAGAAGAACCTTAATTAGCATGGAGTGATCTGGGCTTTGCCCTGGGCTGCTAAAAATCTCAGGGGATGTTTCCTTGTTGTGACAGTCCTCTGCCTTGTGGTCTTCCTTTGAGCCATGTTCACTACAACATCCTCACCTGGCATCCTTCCTAGGGCAAGAGTTTTTATCTTCATCTGGGTCATGGACTCTTTTGGAAGTCTGGGAAAGCCTTTGGATCTCTTCTCAGAATCATGTTTTAAGTGCATTAGTATAAAACACAGAAGATTGCAAAGGGAACGAAATATATTGCAGTTTAATTATCACATTATTAAAAACAAGTTCATGGACCCCAGATTAAGAATCTTTGCCCTAGACTCTTGTCACTGGGTCACTGGCCCTAAGTCTTTTCTTAGAATCCATTCTCCCCCATTATGCCCCTTTTTGATGAGAGAAGCCACAAGATATCTTTGGCCTTGCTCCAAACTGAATTTGCCCCAAATGCTTGAATTTTTAGTTACTACTTCGACTGGAGAACCTTGATTATAATTTCAATTTTGCTCTTTTCTATCTGGGGGAATGTAGTTAAGTCTCGTTTCTGATTCTCAATGATTTTATCTGTAAAATGGGATAATAATATTTATACTTACCTCTAAAGATTACAGTGGAGAAGGATTTTATAAATTGTAAAATGCTATAGAAATCTGGATAGTTTTTAGTCTTAAATTCAAATAAAAATTATAATAGCATTTATACAGCACCTTAAAGTTTGTAAAACTTTGCATATGTTAGCTCATTTAAATGAAATGAATCATAAGATGATTTTTAATTGGTTTAGTTAGGAAGACTAACAAAATATTTCAGAAGGTTTTAAAAAATTATCGGGAGATTGAGATGTCCATTAATTGAGGAATGTTTGGACAACTTATAGCACATGATTGTGATGGAATATTACTGAGCTGTAAAAAACAATGAGTAGGTTACTTAAAAATATCAGAAATATGAAGTAATGAGGAGTGAAATGAGTAGAACCAAATGATCACTATGTATAGCTAGAGAATTAATATTTGAAGAATAACTTGTTGATGCCCACCTCCAGAGAAGGAACTGAAAAATAGAAACACAAAAGACACTATCTTATATATACATATTTTTTGGTTGGGTGATACCTTTTATGGTATGTGGAGGTTATAGAGGGGCTGAGATACCTGGGAATAAATAAAATAAAATAAAGGGAAAAATCACTGAAGAATGCTGAAATCTGATTTTTAAATTAAATTCCACATTTTTCAGGAGAATATTAAGGTCCACTTTTTCTAAAAAGTCCAGGAAATAGTGGAAACTAAGATGATAGCCCTTTGTCCAGATGCAGAGGAACTGAAATAAATATGAGTGGGGGGAGAGAAGAATTTTCTTTATTGAGAGCACCTGCTCCTTTTTCTCTTGTAGTTTCAACTTGGAATCTTGTCATTACCATATTCTTTAATCTGAAAGGCATTCATGGAAGACCTTTTGGTGCAAGGGAAACTTCCGATGAAAATCCGACCTCTTTTCTTTACTTGGAATTCAGTTGCTGAATTCAACCATTTCCAGACAAATCATAAACAATTAACCTCCAGGTGTATGTAGGCCATATGGCCAGTTAAAGAGGACATAAGATTGGCTGTTTGCAGATCTTGGTTTTTACTCTTTGGATAATCAGTCTGTAAAGCAAATATCTATATATTGGAACCCATTTTTCAAACTGATATTTTTCTGGTAGAAAAAATAAAAGGTTATTGGCTCCTTAGTCTTTGAGTATATCAATTATGCCTTTTTTTAAACTCTTATCTTCTGTCTCAGAATCAATACTAAATATTGGTTCCAAGGTAGAAGAATAAGGGCTAGACACTTGGGATTAAATGATTTGCCCATGGTCACAAAGCTAGGAAGTGTCTGTGGTAAGATTCAAACTAAGGATATTTTGTCTCTAGGTGTGGCTCTCCTATTCATTGAATCATCTAGCTGTCCCTATTATGTTTTATATTATATTTTATATCATAGGCTCTGTATTGTCCTGAGTCATTAAGTAACACTTATTAAGATCATATTCCTCTAGGGATGTTTTACAAAGCTGAATATTATTGTAAACAATTCTAGTTGATTGTACATGTATTTCTATAGCTGAAAACAAACAATACAATCCATTAATCAGCTACTATGTAAAGATCATGATGTGCAATACTAATGGCTATAATGGGAAGTGGAGATTCAAAATTCAGAAGATGCAATCCCTGCCTTTGGGATACTGATACTCTAGTGCCCGGAAGCCATCAACAAAGGAAATTGTAACACATCATATTAATCATTTGATGTATAAGGATGCTCTCAAAGTATACATCTCCACTATATACAGCATCTTCATCTCATGGAATCTCTCTCCAATGATATGTCATTTGAAATGAATAAGTATAAAATTCATAAAATGCAAAACTCCAAGGAAAAATTAGCAACCAAAGGCATCATACTTAAATCTGGAAAATAGGACTGAACTAGTGAATGAAGGGGATGTCTACCAAATATGTTGGTGTCTTCCAGGAAAGAAACATTGAACATAAAGATATCAAGAAGAAGGCTGTATATGTTGAGATGTATTGTCATCCTGAAATCAAAGGTGAAGAGTTAGAACACAATTAATGCAATTTAAACGCCCCCCATACCAGTCAATGCAAACTTTTGGGATGTAAACAGATTTGGAAAGTATCCTTCACAGAAATATATGCACAGTATTATTGTCTAGCACACATTTTTCCATCTTGTTCACAAGAAAAAGATGAGAGACTTCATGAAGTGCTTTGTTAAAATTAAAATCTAGGTAAACTATAGCAATTGTGGCACCAGAATCCACATTCCAAGGATGAGAGGGGGTGGGGGAGGGAGACAGACAGACAGACAGACAGAGACAGACAGAGAAAGAGACAGAGGAGAGATAGAGGGAGAGGAAGAGAGACACAGAGAGAGAGAGAGAGGCAGAAACAGAGAGGGAGAGGAGGAGAGAGAGACAGAAAGACAGAAAGACAGAGACAGAGAGACAGAGAGAGGTCTCTCTCTCAGGGTACTTGGTCCCTCTTATCCCCACATGCTATGTACTCTGGGGAGCACATATCCCAGGGCTCCAAGAGTCAATGCATTATGGTAAATATAATATCTTATTTGGAGTCAAAAGACTTGGGTTTGATCTTTAGGTTTCTCTTTGCTACTCATGAAGCTTTGTCAAGTAACTATCTCAGTTTCCCATGACCTTGAATATATAATTTTTATCTTAGTTTTCCATCTTTAGAATGAGAGGAATTGGACTGGAACATATCTTAGGAATCTTCTAGCTCTAAATTGTAGGATTATTTCTTACGATTGTACTAGTTGCAGGAAATTAACCTGAACTGGACTGCTCTGGGAAAAGATTAATTCAATGGAACCGGGGTCTTTCCAATGGTTTTAAAATGAGAGTCACGGGTAGAAGGAAAGCTCCGTATTTGTTTCAGAACAAGGAGCCCCAAACCAGGCACCCTCAAATCCACCCTGCTTAGAGAAAGACATGGCCTGATCCTTGGTCCATAAATTGATTTCCTGAAGGCAAGGAGCTGATAGGAAATATGAAATCACCCTATAATCCGATAAACATTACAGGAATGACTAGCTGGCAGGAGAGACATAATGCAACCTTTCAGTTTGAACTTTTCATGGACTGTGTTTAGCTTAATTAATGAATTGCTTATGGCTACAATGGAAGTGATTTGCTGGTTGCAGTTCAGAA
Source organism: Monodelphis domestica (assembly GCF_027887165.1). Lineage (NCBI taxonomy): Eukaryota > Metazoa > Chordata > Mammalia > Didelphimorphia > Didelphidae > Monodelphis > Monodelphis domestica. The sequence goes on along the minus strand of NC_077227.1, from coordinate 702,210,457 downwards.
ATTGAAGCCCTGCAGATGGGGTTACGGGGAAAGATAGGAAGGTTGATACTGAGACCTGCAGGGCCTTATATTCTGCACCTGGGTAGCAGCTCCCCCCCTTTCCCAGGGGGTCCTCAATGAGGGACTCCATGGACTTCCAGTTGTGGAAACATTCCCATCACTCTGTTCTGGGGAAGGACTCACGCAAGACTCCAGTATTTCAGCTCATTTCGTTCAAGCCTTGCCCCAACTCCCGTAAGGGATAATGCTGGGAATAGAAAAATAGTAAAGATAGGAAAAACTTGATCTGCTGGGGAAGGCACAGCTCACGTGTGAGTAGTCAGTCCCACCAAAGCTGAAGTCTCACACCTTGGCAAACATGGTCCCTGGTGGTTAAGTTAAGTTCCAATAGACTCTTGGGCTCTTAGAGCTGGAAGAAGCCTTAGAGTTTAACCCTAACAATTCACCAAAACATAGTCCTTACTACATAGAGCTAAGGTCTGAGACACAACCCACAAGCTGCAAAGCCCCATAGGAATATAAGCTGCTCAGGGCTGGGGATGTTTCTAAAATAGATCAACAGTTGGAGGTGTGGGGAATTTGAAGATTGCGCCAACAGCCCCACTTTCAAGGAGGTTATAATTTAATGGGGACAAAGGACAGGTATGTGCCAAGGGGAGCTGAGATAACTGTGAAGGTAGGGTCCAGGCAAAGGGCTAGAAGAAACTGGTGGGGGGAGAAATCGTGTTCAATTGGGAGAACTGGAGAGCAGAAAAGTCTTCAGGGAGAGGAGAACCAAAGCTGGGCCTTTGTGGGAATAAAGTGGCTTTATTAATAATAAATAACAAATTTATTTATTATTAGAATTAAAAATAAATAATAAAAAAGTGGGAATAAAGGCTTTCAACTCAGGTTTTTCTCATTCTAGGATTCTGTTTACTATATCACCTAGTTAACATGTTCATTTAATGCACAGTATCCAAGTGTGTGTGCACAGATTTGGAGAGGGAAAGAATAGAAAGGGTTTGAATGAGAAAAAAAAAAGAAAGAGTGGACCAACGTGGTTGAAATATAGACTATATGAAGAGGAGGGGTAAAAGGTTTTGCAAATAGACTGGAGAAAGATTTCATTTTAATTTTTTAGAAAAAAGTATAAATTTATTTCTTCTTCCTCTTTCCTCCCATGGAATAACAACAACAAATAATAATTTAAAAATACCCTTGAAATGAATTGCATAGGACAGCAAAACAAAGTCGTACAATGGCTACGCCCAAATAAACATGTGTCATTCTGGATCTCAAGTTGGTCACCTTTCTGGCAGGAGATGGATGGTACAATTCATCTTCAGTCCTCTTTATGTGCTCTGTCATTCATTGATTTATCAGAGTTCTAAAGTTTTTCAAAGTCTTTTTCTCCATGAAATTATCATTTTTGAAATTGTTTTAATTCTGCTCATTTCCTTCTGTACCAGATCATAGACAGCTTCCCTATTTCTTCTAAACTGTCCACTTTTAGGAAACCTAGAACAAAATTTGGCTAACATTAGGTTTAGACTTATACTTCCCAGATATCACAGTAAGCTCGAAATAGGTATATACCTTGAATTTTAAAAGTTATCTCATGAGAAGATTAGTAGAAAACCAGGTTTTTCTCAGACATGTCTGGGGGAGACTTCTTCACCAAACAAGGGGCAAAGATTATTGCAAAATGTAAAATAGATGGGGCAGCTGGGTATCTGATTAGATAGAAAGCCAGGCCAAGTGATGGGAGGTCCTGAGTTCAAATCTGGTCTCAGATACTTCTAGCTCTGTGATCCTAGACAAGTTACTTAACCCCAACTGCCAACCCTAACTGCCTATCCCTTAGTTCTTTTCTGCTTTGGAACCCATACAAATAGTGATTCCGAGATGAGAAGGTACGGCTTTAAAAAAGACCAAAAACTATAAAATAGGTAATAATACTAGCTATCATTATTATCAAATATCATCTAACTCTTACTGTATACCAGGCCCTATGCTAAGTGCTTTACAATGATTGTATCTTGTTCTTCACAACAACCCTGGGAGATTGAGATTATTATTGTCATCCCCATTTTATAGATGAAGAAACTGAGGCTGTTAGAGAGTATCAGAGCTAGGATTCAAACCAAGGCTTTGTTTAACTCTAAAGTCCCTTTCAGTTGTCTCTAGGCATGGTTCTCTCTCCATTCTATCCATCAATCAAATTACCTTCAGTAAACATGTATTAAGCACCTACTATGTGACAAGCACAATACTAGCTGTAGGGAATTCAGAGACAGAAATGAAATAGTCCCTACCTTCTATGAGCTCATATTCTACAGCAGGGGATATGTACACAAATGAATTAATAAACACATAATAAATTAAATTCAAGACTCTTGGAATTGTAGGAACCCCAACAACTAAGGAAATTGGGAAAGGTCTAATGGGAAGACACACTTGAACTGAGCTCTGAAGGGTGCTAAGAATTCCAAAAATTCCCTGAGCTTAGGGGACATGGAGGTAGGAGAATGGAATATCCTGTAAGATTTAAATGAATATCCAATAACTCCAAATATTATATTTTATAAGATTTATTAATAATCTTATATAAATATAGTTAAATATATAAAATAAAAAATAATTAATAATTGAAGTAGAAGAAGTAATAAAAGCTTGAGTAAAAAAAAGTTTTCCCAGCCATGTCTAGGGGAAAAGCGAGAGAGGTGGGGTCACACACAAACTTTATCTCCAAAATATAAGGATGTAACGTGAGAATAAAAGTGGGATGCTGGAACTTAGAGTCCTGGGGAGCAGAATCTAATTATACAATCCCAAATGAGGAAACTGACCGTTTTGACTAGACCATAGTGGATATGACAAGGGAGTATGGTGAAGAGTCAAGAGACATAAGATGGAACAAAATTGTGCAGTGTTTTAAATGCTAGCCAAAGGAGCTTGCCTTCTATTCTAGAGGTTATAGGAAGACACCGAGGGAGGCTTCTGGAGCAAGAGTGATAATTATTCAGGCAAGCAACGTTGGAGGCAGGTGGTGTGTTGTTCAGTTGTTTTTGCAGTGGTATCCAAATCTTCAGGACCCCATTTGGGGTTTTCTTGGCAAAGATACTGGAGTAGTTTATCATTTTCTTTCTCCAGCTCATTTTACAGATGAGGAAACTGAGACCAATAGAGTGAAGTGGCTTGCCCAGGGTCACACAATTAGTATGTGTCTGAGGTTGGTTTTGAACTCAGGAAGATACGTCTTTCTGACTCCTGTTCCAGCATTTAATTGGACAAGAGTCAGATTTGAAGTCAAACCTTTTCAGCAAACTCATTAAATAACTTTGGTCCAATCTGGGACTCAGTCTCCCCATCTGAAAAACAAGGGGACCAAATTCAAGGACGTCTATGACGTCTTTTCCAGCTTTAAATCCTGCGGTCTTTGGTCTGTGTTCTTTTGCCTCCCAGGCTGTTGTTGTTTCTCAAATCTTTGGCCTCTTGTGCTGAGATTTTTCTATTAGCTATTGTTTGAGCCAAAACATATATGTAACTGTTAATAGTCTGTGCATGTTTCCAGCTCACATCAGATTTAAATCAGGAGAAAAGACCTTTCTGAGCCCCTAGGTGGTCAAATGCAGGTGATTGGTTTCCCATCAGATAAGATGAAGGCAGTTGCAGATGACCCCACCAGCAGCTCAAGGCATCTCTGTACATGGAATGTTGGAATTAAGTTTCATCCTGGGTCTGGATGCATTTATAATGTTGCAGAAACTGAATAGGGAGTACTGTGACCCAGCAGGAAAATTTATTGTCTCGGTTGTGGCTCTGACAGGACTTTGGAGTGAGATTTCATGTGCCGGGATGGGAGTGGGGTGAAGGTGGAGGAGGGAAGCAGGGTTGGAGGTTCATCTCCAACTTCAATTAGGGGAGAGAAAGAGTGGAGGCAGAGCAGCTGTTGAAAAGTTTGCTTGCATCCTGAGAAAATCGGGTGAGCCCAGAGAGCTGTCTCAGCCACCATCACTGAGGGTGAGCTAATTGAAAACTATTCAGGTTAGCCTCTAAATGGAGGAATGGAATCCCCCTTGGGGAGGCCTGATGATCCTGTTAGAGGCTGACCCATAAAAGACTGGAACAGACAGTCAGCCTTGTCTTTTCTGGAACAAGTGGTATAGGGGATTTTCACAGAGAAGAAGAAAGTATTTATGCCAACTCTGGTGACCCTTTGCTTTGTGGTTTGTGGTCTGAAACATTTCCCCCTTCCCCCTTCCATTCTGGGAATTGATTGTAAATGTTTTTGTTTTGTTTTTTTCTTCCTAAGGCAAAAAAATCAAGAGTATAGTAAGGAAAAAAAATCAACAGCCAGGCTTTGACTGACCTGGATCATTTGCTTTAGAATGAAAGGAAGATAATTTAGTTCAACTCTCTTGTTTTACAGATGAAGAAATTCAGGGCCAGACAGGAAAAATCCATCCATCCATCCATCCATCCATCCATCCATCCATCCATCCATCCATCCATAACATTATGATGTGTCAGGCACTGTACTAAGTAAGCCCTTTATAAATATGACCTCACTTGATCCTCACAACCATCCTGGGAGGAAGGTGCTATTATCCACATTTTACAGATGAGGAAACAGAGGCATACAGGAAGTTAAGTGACTTATCCAGGATCACACACTTGAAACTGAAGCTGAATTTGAACTCTCTATCCACTGTGCTATCTTGGGGCTTGTGAAATGATTTCTGTAAGGTCCCAGAGGTACTAATGAAGGTCTTTCAATTCTAAATTGGTATAGTGGAAAGAGCGTATGACTTATGACTGGGAGACATTTGTATTTGAAACCCTCATCTGAGCTTTGCTAGCTGTGGGACCTGGGCAAATCACTTAAACTTTCTGAGTTTCAGTTTTCTCAGCTGAAAAATATCTACTTCATAGGGCTTTTGTGAGTTTTAAATGAGGTCATGGATGTAAAATGCCATCTGTGCCCCACGCCTTAGGGATGTTTTAATCTTTAGCTTAAAGGAACGTTGTATTTGTTGCTCAGTCATTTCAGTTGTGTCTGACTCTGCAGGACTGCACTTGGGGTTTTCTTGGCTAAGATACTGGAGTGGTTTGCCTTCTCCAGCTCATCTGACAGATGAGGAAACTGAAACAGTGAGGCAAAGGGACTTGTCCATGACCACAGAGCTAATGAACACCTGAGGCAGGATTTTCCTGATCTAGGCATAGTTTCACCCATTATATCCCCTAACTGAGATGCTTTTCATGGGACATAATTATTTATAATTTTCTACTTGATGTTAGGAGAAATTATTGATGGGGAGGCATTGGTCCCAATCTGAGGAACCTCCTTTCACCCTGTTTTTAAAGCTGGACAGACTTCTAGTAGGATCTAGGAACATCTACTGGTTTCCTCATAGACACAGTCCCTCTTCTCCTTCCCCAGAATCTGATGCTGCATCAGTAGGATCCTGCTAGTCTGTACCTTTAGAAGGATTTGGATTTTGGTCAATCAGCTAATCCAGTGAGAGCAAAGACATCAGTCAAGTCTTTGGTTGTTTTCATAGTGGACCTATCAGTTTATTTGGAGTGATCACGAGCCATTACAACGCCTCAGTTTTTCACTATGATGTGGATTAGGCACGAATTCTGAGACCTATTGCTTAAGTTCTGACATTAAATTTCAGGACCAAAGTCTGAGTCTTGGCAGTTCCATTAGAGAACTGTCTCCTCCCACACAGGCAACTCTGGTTCATTTCCTGGCCATGTTTCCATCTTGAAAAGGCATCCTGGTGCAGCAGAAAGACTTTTGAATGACAGTCAGGGAGGCAGGACATCCAGTTTGTAGGCCTTTTTCCATTACTAACCTGTTGTGGGGCCTCAAGAGAGTCAGTTCACCCTCTTGGACTTTAGTGTCCCAGACTTCATGATTTCTCATGGTCTTTTCTAGCTTTAACATGGACTTCTGTGTCCTAGACACGATGATCTCTAACATCCTTTCCAGCTCTAATATTCTATGTTCTATGACTCGATAGTTTCTAAAGAGGGTGTATGGTGGAGTTAATAGGAGTGTTGGTCTTCTACTTGGAAGGCCTGAATTCAAGTTCTGTCTGACACATACTAGCAGATCACTTAACCTCTCATTAACCAATCTGTATCAGTGGAAGGAGTTTCCAGATTCAGAATTTTCCAGTTAGATGAATGATATCACAGATCAGGGTCAATATTTATACTTGTGTCTACACATATGCCTGCAGATATCCTGTTAGCTACACTTACATCCACAGCTTTACCTTTATCTACACCTTTACAATTATATAAATTTATAATTATAATATATTCCATAGTTTGTTCTACCTTTAACATTCCATATTTGTAAACCCTTTCTAGTGACAGAGGCAACTTAGCATAATAAATCAAGGGTCAATAGAAGAGTAAGAATGACTTGAGTTCAAGTCTTTCCTCTGACACTGATTGACTTGTGATTTTGGACTTTACCCTTATACATTACACTTACCCTTTACATTTAACCCTTCAGTGCCCCCAAGCAATTTTATAAGACTAGGCTGTAGAATAGTTACTAATCTGTATTTATAGAGGGAATTTCTTCACTAGAAGTTCCTGACATCAAAAACAACAGCAACAACAACCCACATGTGGATACTCTCTCTCTCTCTCTCTCTTCTCTCTCTCTCTCTCTCTCTCTCTCTCTCTCTCTCTCTCTCTCTCACACACACACACACACACACACACACACACACACACACACACACAGGAGTCTTTTAATCCCAAAGATTTGTGCAGTAACTCCCTTGGAGTTCTAATGTTCTATATTCTGAGATCTTTTCCAATTCTTCCATTTTATGTTTGAGTCACCTTTGCAGTTATGACATTCCATTTTTTAAAGCTTCTTCCAACTCTGACATTCTATGATTCTATGGTTCTTGCCTTGAACCTTTGCTCAAGACTTGCCTGGATGAGAATTTCATTGGAGTGAAAAACAGTTTGCAGAGAATCCTTTGGGAGAAGCTCAATATCAGCCTTGAATGCAAAGATTGCCTTCCTTGTGGGAAAGTTCGCACGGTAAAGCCAGGTCTGCCATGTGCAACGGATGTTGTTGCTGTCTCCTGATAACCATTGGGAAGGAACAGAAGGGGACAAGAGGTAACGTTGGTGAAACACAAACAGATAAGGAAAAGAAAATAGGGCATGGTTATCATTTCTGGCAGACAATCAAAGCTTTTCACCCATGAAATCCATTGAAATTCCCGTAAAGCCAATGAGGTACAGAATCCTCTTGTAAATAGCCACCCTATCTTGGTTATCAGCTGTTAGTGTGGTCTAAACAAGCTTTCTCATCCCAAGCCCTTCCAGGGTCCTGTAATACCCCAAAGTGATGCCTACGCATCTGATCTAATCCCTCCATTTGACAACTGGGGAAACTGATGCCCAAGAAAATGGATGTTACCCAGGTTACAAAGTGAGAAAGTAATGGAACACGGACTAGAACTCATCTCTTAAATCCAATCCAGGGCTCTTTCTGGGACAATGTTAATTCTTTTTTTCTATGTTTTGATCATGGGTTTCTTTGATGACATGCTTTACTCCATCTTTTTTGTTCCTTATTTGCTGTATATTATAGCCTCCTAGGGCCTAGTCCCAGCTGTGCCCTGAATTAGGTTAAGCAAATTGCTTAATTTTCATTTCTTTGATGACACAGAAATGAGGTAGGACTATCTGATCACTGAAGTCTCTTCCAGATGCCAATCTAGAAGAAGAAGAAGAAGAAGAAGAAGAAGAAGAAGAAGAAGAAGAAGAAGAAGAAGAAGAAGAAGAAGAAGAAGAAGAAGAAGGAGGAGGAGGAGGAGGAGGAGGAGGAGGAGGAGGAGGAGGAGGAGGAGGAGGAGGAGGAGGAGGAGGAGGAGGAGGAGGAGGAGGAGGAGGAGGAGGAGGAGGAGGAGGAGGAGGAGGAGGAGAAGGAGAAGGAGAAGGAGAAGGAGAAGGAGAAGGAGAAGGAGAAGGAGGAGAAGGAGAAGGAGAAGGAGAAGGAGAAGGAGAAGGAGAAGGAGAAGGAGAAGGAGAAGGAGAAGGAGAAGGAGAAGAAGAAGAAGAAGAAGAAGAAGAAGAAGAAGAAGAAGAAGAAGAAGAAGAAGAAGAAGAAGAAGAAGAAGAAGAAATAGAAGAAGAAGAAGAACAACAAGAACAAGAACAAGAGCAAGAACAAGAACAAGAACAAGAGCAAGAACAAGAACAAGAGCAAGAACAAGAACAACAACAACAACAAGAGCAAGAACAAGAACAAGAACAAGAACAAGAAGAACAAGAACAAGAACAAGAAGAACAAGAACAAGAACAAGAGAATAAGAATATGGACTGGCCACCATGCACTGGTAAGCATAGATGGCTTGGATCCATAGAGTTGGATGGAATATCCACATTGATGAGACATCAGATAATACTAGAGATTAGTACTTACTGAGTCAGTGTTCAATTACTTTGCTTTTGCCTAAACTCCACCTTTTAATCTGTTAATCAATACTAGTCACCAATCATCTAAGAATTCTCTGGGGAGAGGAAACCAATTTAGAGTTTTCTAAATCTTGTAACATTGTTAATAAGCAAGGACGAAGGGGAAAAATCCAAACAAAGTATTCTAAACCTGTTTTCCTCCTGAGAGCTAGGTTGTTGTTTTGAGAGGCAGGCAATAGATTTCTCCATTAAATTACCTAATAATGATACATAGTAGCAAGGAGAGCAAGAATACAAATCTGTATCTTTTCTCAAAGCCTATTGGAGCTAATGGTATCACTTAGGTAAAATTGTTTTATGTGTGTTTTTCCTCTTTGTCAGAGGAAGGGATGGTTGGAAAGGGAGCCAGAAGAAGTGTGAATAATAAGGCAGGGAGTCCCCAGGAAGTCAACAGGAGACCTGCAATGGGAAGACCCAAAGAAACAGCTATTAAATACCTGGTTATGTAAGAAAGAGTGAATTCCATTTATTCTGCATTCATAAGGAAGGTGGGATTTTAAAAGAGTCTTGAAATACTGAAGTCTATTTGTTCCAATAATAAATAATATTTCATATTCTAATAGTTCTATCTTGTTCATCAGTCACTTGCATGAAGTCAGTAGTACAAGTATTATTTTATTCACATCAAATTCCTAATAAATAACAAATGAGGAAACTGAGTACCAGACAAATGAAGTAACTTGCTCAAAATCACAGAGTCAGTTGGTGGTCACTCTGGGACTCAAATTTAGCCCTACTAATATCAAAATGACTGCCTTTTTCATTTTAGTTTATTTCCTCCCTAGGCTAGAATACTGAATTTGTTTTAAAGCAGAAAAAAATAGGCTACCCACGGGCATGCTTCTGTTAGAACATCCATGATAAAGGCAGAAATCTAGAAACCAAGACTGAAATGGAGAGGCAATGTTTGTACCAGCTCTCTTTTGTTCTTTGCCTTTCTCCAGGTCTTTTTATTTGCATGGGATTGATAGACTCTTGTGCTGAGGCAAAGTCAAGATGCCTCAGACCCATGTAATTGTTATTGGGTGCATTTGGCAAATATTACACTGCTCCAAAATAGCTCAGGTCACAGTAACACCCAAAGGGAATTAAATAGGAATTACCAGAAATTTCTAGCATAAAGTGATTCAGCCCTAGACTTAACAGATTCATTACAGATCAAATGACCTTGGGTACCTCTTGGCTGTCTGGCTGTTCTAAATTTGAAAACTATATGATCTCTTCTGATGAAAAATCTCCTTCTGGAGGAAGAGAAATTGCCTGACTGATCTTATTAAGAAAATGAAGTAGCTGGAGATTTTCCCTTCTTACTGGGATGTAAAAGATGTGACTTCCTCATTAAAAGAGTTGAAGCTTAAGTCACTGAGCTCTAAGATGAAGGACACAGAGTAGAACTCATTTTTCTTAGAACCTCAGCTGAAGATTCTCTCTGAAACCAAAAGCTACAAATAGGGAGAAGTTATACAAGTCCATGCCCAATTGAGTAATACTCATTAGGGATCAGTGATAAGTGATTACAGTGATTAGAAGCAATCCAGAGACCACCTGGCACTGACCACATGTCCAGCAGAGACTATATGACACACCGAGAACAGTGTGATAGCATTCCTAAAAGACATTCATGGTCTTTTAACACAGGAGTATTGAGATTCTCCTCCACCTATGTACTCACTCTGGCTACCCATGGCCCTAATAACTGTTCCATCTTTTTCTATGCTGCCTATATGCATGCCTCTTCATTCGTGCCCCTTCCTCATTCCTACAGATGGTGTATTTCTTTGGGAAATGTTCTATTGAGACTTAAATATATATATATATATATATATATATATATATATATATATATAATTTCCTTAAATGATTTGACTCTGGTAAAAAGTAAAAGCAAATGCATCAATTATAACTTACGATAGATAGTTTTGAGAAGATGAAAACCTATTAAATGCCTTGGGCAATAGATGATTTTTCTAGGAGTCTGATTTATGAAAAAGTATTGTCCCACATATTCTAACCACAATTGCAACCATTAATTTCCAATTCTCTAGAGTTACAGTGAGAATTTGCATATCTTACTTTATTTGGCTCTTAACCTTAGGAAGTAGGAAAGGTAGATATTATTCTCCCTAATAGATGAGATTACTGAGCTTCAATGAGGTTCCTAGTCCAATGATCCTTCCACTATACTGAGTTGTCTGAATGGCTATAGTTGTTAGTGGCATGTATAGTTGATACGCCAGTCCTAATTGGATTGTAAAATCCTTGCAAGACCCTATGTCCAATTTCAGGAATCTGAAGTCACGCAAAGTGCAAACCAGGTAAAATCTGCAGCACCATTAGAGATTATTTGCTTGAAATGAGAGAGTTGCTGAGAAATAAGTCAGCATCACATTCCTTCAGTCTAGGCCAGAAAAAAAAGTCTAAGAGTTAAGATGGAGAACAGATTTTTATATAATCAAAACCAGAAGTCCCGCTGTAAACCTTATTCTAAGAGATCCCCTAAGTTTTTTCACATGAGTGTGATGGGCAGGCAGAATCATGGGTCAGATTGCTTCAAACTGGCTGAGTTCTGTTGGCTCTCCCAATGATGGCAAATGATGTTCTGGCCCATTCCAAGGGTGTCATTGAAGAGTGAGTCCACCTCTCTGGGTGAAGCAGTGCACAGTACAGCAGCTGGCTGGGTGAACTCCCACTTAATTATTTCTTAAGTTTGCAATTGCTGGTGATTTGTTTTAGTGGAGTCTTGTCATGAAGTTCCTTTGGGCGTTGCCAGCTGAAGGCTGGGAAAGTCTGACAGTTTTCTCTTCTTCAGTGTAACTTCTGTATTCTCTCTACTATGTTACCAGGGACCTTTCTATTTTGTTGTTGGGGACAAGATGGGGGTTTTGGTGTGATACCTTAGTGCACACATTTTATTTTTGTAATGGATACTTGAAATATGAGTCATCCTCCTCCTGGGTCCCCTTTTCTGTTATATGAAGGAATTGGAATTCTAGATCAGTGCCTCTAAATCTGTGGTCCTTGGATTTCTGGAAAACTATGGAATTATTGGTAAGTATCCACGAACTGCTATTGCACCAAGCAGGCAGGGGCATTTTGATTAATATTTAACAAACATATCTAACTGAATAAGTTACATATAATATATACATAGTATATATAATTAAATATAATGTATCTAATTAATTCATATATGTAATATATGTATATATGAATGATGTGATACATAATGATAAATTAGGTATATATAATATATTCCATTCATATATATGTGAATTATACATATGAATGAGATATATTATATATGTATGTAATTATGTATATTATATGTGAATTATATATATACATATATACATGCACCTATATATGTTTATAGAGGATAGATACATTATATATTCATCTAAAGAAGATGTTGGCTAAATAAAAACAATCAAAATGGCCATGCTTTGGGTAATAAGGACTCATGAACATTAAATAATTCTATATGTGTATGAGCATATATGTGATTTTTAAATATATATAGATATTATAAGGCAGATAAGTTGGCAAATGGACTGAATGCTGGGCCTGGAATCATGAGGACCCAAGTTTAAATTCTGCTCCAGATGCTTACTAGCCTTGTGATCCTGGGAAAGTCATGATGACACTAGTATCATGTTGAGAACTGAGAAATTATTTTGTCTTTAAAAAGGTGTTCATTTATTTGAAAATGGCTGGAAACTACCAAGCTAGATTATAGCTAATAGGAGGATCTCTAAGGCTCTTTCTAGCTCTAGCTACTATCATCTTCATTTATTCCAAATTGACAAACATCTGCTTCATTTTCTGCTTAGCAGATGCAATTGAAGAGTATAAAGAAAGGAGGGAATCCTTAGGCAGATATTTAAATTTCATGTCTCAGTTTTTTTCTTATCGTTTTTTTAAAGATATTTTGGGGGGTAGTTAGGTGGCTCAGTGCATTGAGAGTCAGACGTAGAGATGGGAGGTCCTAGGTTCAAATCTGGCCTCAGACACTTCCTAGCTGTGTGACCCTGGGCAAGTCACTTAACCGCCATTGTCTAGCCCTTACCACTCTTCTACCTTAGAACCAGTACATAGTATTAATTCTAAGACAGAAGATAGGGATTTAAGAAAAAAGATATTTTATTTTCCCAATTATATGCAATAACAATTTTCAATATATTTTTTTCTGAAATTATAAGATGCAAATCATCCCCCTCCTTTAATTCCCTCTACCCTTTTGGAGATGGTAAGTAATTTTATCTAGGTTATATATGTATTATCATGAAAAACATACTTCTATATTGGTCACAGTTATAAAAGAATATTCATATAAATCCCAAATCCCAAGATAAATCATAAATAAATTAATGTGGAGCATAGTATGCTTTGATCTGCATCTGACTCCAACAGTTCTTTCTTGGGAGGTGGATAGTGTTCTTTGTCATAAGTCCTTCAGAATTGTCCCATATTATTATATTGCTGAGAGTAGCTAAGTCTTTCACAGTTGATGATTGCTGTTACTATGTACAATGTTCTCCTGGTCCTACTTGTTTGCTTTGCCTCTGTTCATTTAGATCTTTCCAGCTTTTTCTGAAATCATCCTGCCCATATTTTTATGATACAAAAGTGTTCCATCATCATCATATACCTCAATTTGTTCAGCCATTCCCCAATTGGTGGACATCCTCTCAGTTTTCAGTTCTTTTCCACCACAAAAAGAGCTGCTATAAATATTTTTGTATAATTAGGCCCTTTCACCCTTTTTATGATCTCTTTGGGATACAGACATGATAGTGACATTACAGGATCATAGGGTATGCACAGTTTTATAACCCTTTGGTCATAGTTCCAAAATGCCCTCCAGAATGATTGGAAAGCCAGAAAGCTGGCTCTTCCTGATTCTAAGACTGGCCCTCTACCCACTGCCTCCTCTCACTACATAAATGTAAGCTAGTACAATATTAGGAGCTGAGGTATGGATGGGACAGTGGAAGGCAATACATTCAGATTCAGAAGATCAAAATTTGAGTCCCTGTTCTATTACTCAGTGGCTGTAATATGCTGGGCATTTCATCTGCCTTATTTTGAACCCATCATTGGATAAGATAGTTTTAGAGATCTTTCTCTCTATGATTTATTGTGTGACTTTGACAATTCATTGGGTTTCAGTTTCCTCATGTATAAAATAAAGGGATTAGATTCAGCTGTTAGGTTGCTCAATATAGGGTTTTGGACTTGGAGTAAGGAATACCTGAATTCAAATCTTGCCTGAGATACTTAACACAACAAATTTGTGACCCTGGACAAGTCTCTTATTGTCTTTTAGCCTCAGTTTCCTCATCTGTAAAATAAAAGGCCTGAATGGACTCTCAAGTTTTCTTCTAACTCCAAATCTATGATCTTCTGTTTCTATAATCTCTAAGGTCCCTCACAGCTGGATAATTCAGCGCTTTTAAATCTTCTTCCAATGAAAGCCATTTAGAAGAAAGATGCCATGGAAGCCTGTGGCAATATTATCATATGATGATAGATTTGTTTAAAAGGGAGAAAGAAAATAGCATGCTGATTCTGCCCATCTGCACTCATCATCACCCTGTTGACCAAGCAGGCAATATTTCTGTATTCTGAACCAATCCTCTATTTGGAGTCTTGAACAAAGCCCTCCCCACACGAGGATGAGAAAGATGTAGATAAATGGAGGGAATTCAGGGGCAAACATCTGAAATGATTCAAGAGTTTAGAGAGACTGATTTATGAGGAACGATTAAAGGAGTTAGAGATGTGTAGCTTAGAGAAATGACGAAAAGGAGAGACATTATCTGTGTCTGAAGAATGTAAATGCCAGAGTCGAAGAGGAATGGTCCAGGGGAGTCCAAGAGAGGATCAGCAGGAGGACTTGCTTGAAATTAATCAAATGTAGCCTGAAACACAAGAAAAACAGTTCCTCATGGTGAGAACTATGTGGTCTCTGCAATTTTGGATGGCAGGCGGGTCCCAATGTCATAGATCATACAATCTTGGAGTGGAAAAGGACTTCAGACATAGCTGAGTTCACACCCCCCATTTTACAGAAGAGGCTAAGCTCAATCACAGGATAGAGTTCTTTGAAATCTTATGTCTTCTGTAGTTTTAAAAGACTTTCCACCACTAAAGAGAAAGAAAAAGACATTTAGAAAGGACTTAGAATTATGGAACTTGAGAGCTATAAGGGGCCACAGATCCCTTTATCCAGATCCCCTCCTTTTACAGATTGTGAAACTGAGACCAAGTGAGTGCCTAAGATCACATAATAAATTAATTAGTGGCAGAGCTGGAAGTTTCTGTCTCCCAGGCCAAGGTTCTCTTCAATATAGCTTGCTTCTTGACAAGTTTTTTTTTTTTTTTAATTTAAAAACATCATAGAGGTTAAAATTGAAAGAGACCATAGAGGTCTTGGGTTAGTGGAAAGAATCCTGGACTTGGATCAGGAGACCTGAGTTTGACTCCCATCTAAAGGTTATTGACTGTGAGACCTTGGGTAAATAATTTAATTTCCCTAGGGTTCAGTTTTATCATGTGTAAATTGAGGAGGTTGGATCTCCATGATAAGTTCCCTAATTCTATATCTTGGAATGTTCCTGTACTGCCTCAGCAAGACTAAGAAGAGATTGAGTTCTGTCTTAATGCATTATTCAGAATTTCCAACTTACCCAATTCAGTTCAATTTTGCTATCAATAAATCCATGCTAAAAATATGATTGTATTCCACATATACAACAAACTATTTACAATAAACACATTAAAAATAAAGACATAGATTAAAAAACACAAAATACATTCTATCTCAAAAAATATTGTAAAAGGCAGGAGTTGCATTTGTGATTTCAGACAAAGTAATAAAAATTCATAGTATCCAGAGGTCAATAGTCAATAATTATTTTTAAGCACTTGCTATATGCCAGGACTATGCTAAGCACTGGGGATACAAATACAGAAAAGAAAGGCAACCCTGTCTTCAAGGAACTTCCATTCTAAAGAGTGAAGATAATACACAAAAGGAATCTAAAAAGTAGATGGGAAAGATGCCTACAGGGAGACAAGGTAGAAAAGTCAGACAGAGAAGCCCCAAGGTAGTTCAACCAGGTGAAAAATGAAGAGGACAAAAAGGATAATTACATTTTATCTTAAGATTACATAGATAAACATCATTATCATACATATGTACAAAATAGCATAGTATTTAAATTCATAAAATTCATTCTAAACAAAGCACAGGAAAGCATAAAGAATATCACAAGGATTGTAGGATACTTCCTGTTCTTGTTTTAGGGCTAGAAGACAAAATAGAAAAGAAATTAGAGAGCTAAAGAGAATAGTGGAAAAATTAGACTAACTGCTTTGCATGAATGAGAACATTAACAGGTACATTTTTTAACATTTGGCAGTACCTTTAACAATTAATTCTCTGTTAAGTACAAATAAATAATAAATATAAAGCAAAAAATTTGAAATGTGTCATTGACTGATCGTAAGGGCAGCTAGGTGGTGCAGTTGATTGAGAGCTGAGCAGGGGCAAGGTGGGGGTGGGGGTGGTGGTGGTCAGGAAGACTTGAGTTCAAATGTGGCCTCAGACATTTACTAGCTGTGTGATCTTGGTCAAAACCACTTAACTCTGTTGGTCTCAGTTCCTAATCTGTAAAATGACCTGAAGGAGGTGTAAGCAAAAACCACTTCACTATATCTGCCAAGAAAATCCCAAATGGGATCATGAGAAGTAAGATACAACTAAAACAACTGAATAACAACAACAATGACCATAATATAATCAAATCATAATTTACATAGATGATACAATTTAGAAACCATTTATTGACTTCTTTATGAGAGGTTACAAGTATGAAAATGCAATAATCCATGCACCTGAGATTATATTCTTTGGGGGGGGGCATAAAGTATACATGGAGAAATGTAAAATAGGGAATAAAGGAAAGATCAGATAAAGTACATGGTTTTGGCTTCAAATAGCCAAAATACTGCACTAAGATTTTTGGGACACCCAATACTCAAAGGAAAATTGAGAATGAAAAAGGATATTAATTAGAGATTTTAGGGGAGGCTTCCCAGAGGAGTTATATCTTGAAGAAAGATGAGGATTCCAATAAGAGACTATGAAGAGAGGTAATGAAATCCGGGATTGAAAGATGGATTTGGTAAATACATAAAGAATGGAAGTAAAATGTTGAGGTTGGGAGATAACCATCAGCCCAGTTTGGATGGAACATATACAATATCAAGGGAAATAAGAAGAGACTTGTTTGGAAAAATAAAATGGAACCACATAGTGAACAGTCTGAAAAGCCAAGTGAAAATGCCACTTTTACCCTAGAGGAAATAGGGACTCACTAAAAATTTTTTATCAGTGGAATGACATGGTTCTATTTCTGCCATAGGAAGAATATTTTGACAGCTGTATGGAAGATGAAAGGAAGAAAAAAAATAGTGGACAGAGAGTTGTTTAGTAGGAAGTTATTACAATATTTCAGGTGGGAGGCTATTGGGACCTGAATTAAAGTGGTATTTGTTTGATTGAAGAGAAGGGGACAGTTACTCAGGACCATATGGAAATGGAATTAGCAAAATTTGGGAACTGTTTGGATATGTAATGGTAGGGGAAGAAGTAAGGAAAATGAAGAGTCAAAGATGACAATGAGGTTTTTGGAAAGATATTGGCACTCTTAGGAGAGAGAAGGGAGTTTAAAAATGGATCTGCTTGGTGTGAAGATGAATTCACGGCTATACATATTGAGTCTGAGGTTCCAGTGGGACATCCAAGAGGGAATATTTAACAGGTAATTAGAGATGGAAGTCTGTAATCCAAAAGAGATATTAAACTGTATTCTGAATATATACACATGCCCATAAAGCAGGGATATGGCATACATGAACTACTCTCCATAATACATAAAATACAAACATATATGCATACATGTAGATTGTATGCCATGCATATATGTGTGGAAATTCATAGCACATGCTATATAATAAGGCACATTATACACATATGTACATGTTGCTCAGCATGAAATGCAAGATGGTGGAGATGCCATGTGGTGATGGAGGGTTGCCATTCCAGATGGACACAGTGCTGGCCTTCTCTCTCCTGAGACTGAGGCTTTCATATGATAGAAATGATAAAGAAAGCAAATGCCTGTAAATAATGAATCAAAGGCCTCCCAGCTGGAGTGTCTCCTAGAGCAGGGCATGCTGTCTGGGTGTGGTGTTTTAGCCATCTCTATTTGTTATTACAAACTGCTGGAGCAAAGGAAAAGGGAGAAGCATTCTGGACCCTGAGATCGGTCTATCAGGGGAACTCTTTCTCTCTCTCTCTCACACACAGATAATAAATCGCTAATATTTACACAGTGCTTTAAGATTTGCAAAACATTTTACTTATATTAACTCATTAGATCCTTACAATAACCCTGGAAGGTAGGTGCTATTATTATTTTCATTTTATAGATGAAGAAACTGAGGCTGAAAGAAAAGAGTCCAAGTGATTTGCCAATGGGTCACACAGCTACTGAGGTCAGATTTGAATTCAAGTCTTCTTAGAAACACAGAAGAAAAACAACTGCTTGATCACATGGGTCAAGGGGGATATGACTGGGGATGTAGACTCTAAATAATCATCCTAGCGCAAAGATTAATAATATGGAAATATGTCTGGATCAATGACACATGTAAAACCCAATGGAATTGCTTGTTGACTATGAAAGGGGAGAGGGAGGAGGGGAGGGAAAGAACATGAATTATGTAACTATGGAAAAATATTCTAAAATAATTAAATAAAAATTTTCAAATAAAAAAAAGAATTTGGGTCTTACTGATTTCAAGTCCAGCACTCTATCCACTGTGTCCCTAGATGCCTAGGGAGGTCTGGCACATGATCCCCCTGAAATATGATGACAGGGAAATGGACAGTGGAACTCTTTGCCCACAATCCAGACCCAGGTCTTCTAAAGCATCATGATATGTAATGGAAGTTCCTTGGGGAAGGAGATCAATTCCTTGTTGTTTGCCATGTTGCCTTGAAATCTAACTTCTCTGAACTACATCCATGTTCCATGCTGATTTTGTAAATATTTGTAAAGATCAATCAATCAATATGATAATAAACACAAATAAATAATACTTGGAAAGTACTTAGCATGGCACAGAGAAGGCACTTAATAAATATTTGTTTCCGATTTTCCCCACGTTCTCAAATCTGAGACTTGCTACTTAACAATTATTTCCAAATTGATGTCCAAAATTGACATCTGTATGTATACAGTAGCTGCCTTTTGAGATCTTATCTCTCTATCCTTCAAGGCCTAAATCAAAGGTCATCTACTTTTTTCTTCTTTGGGACTTTCCAATCAGAAGTACTCTTTCCTTCATTCAATTATAACACAGCAATTTATGCTCTTTATATATTACCTTTGTTAAGTTTGTGTATCACATCACAGTGAATCCAATACCGCGTCATCCTCACCATCTTTTTGGCATCAGCCTCTCTGCTAAACTGTGTATCAGAGACTATATTCTTAGATGGTCAGAGATCTTCTCCTTCTGGCATCTGCACTGTTCTGATGGGTGCCTGGCTCACATGGCACTCTTTCTAGCTATGCTTCAATCTATACCCCAGTCATTTTCTTACTATTTGCCCTGATACTTTGAATGTCTTCAGAAGTGCGATGGAGCCAGCTGTAACCAGTCCACTGTTAAATTTCCAGCATGGGCATTTATATCTTAGAAATGGGCAAACTACAAATAAGAGCTTGATTCACTGTTTTGTTGATTGTGTAGACTTAAGAAAGTGCTGCAAAAAATTAAATTAAATTAATTTTCATTTAAACTCTTTAAATGTCGTGAATGGGGCAGCTAGGTGGCTCAGTAGATAGAGAGCCAGGTCTGGAGATGGGAGGTCCTGGGTTCAAATCTAGATACAGACACCTGGGTAAGTCACAATCCCAATTACTTAGTGCTTACTGCTCTTTTACCTTGGAACTGATACTTAGCATTGATTCTAAGACAGAAATGAAGGATTTAAAAAATATTCTGAGTATATATGCATATACAATGCATTAAATATAATATATAACATACATAATATATTTTATATAATCATTACATGCTATATAATGTTATATACATGTGTTATACATGATATGTACATATATACTCATGACATTTTAATGTGTGCATATATATCTATATCAACACATACACATTTACCAGTACCCTACTCTACTCCTTTTCTACTTGTGGAATCATAATCAAACAACTGTTATCATTGCTAGTAGGAAAGGTATATATCTATCTATCTACTCCTCCTTGACTCCACTCACCGCCTTTGGTGATGACTAAACAAATCAAAACACCCATCCCTTAGCTATTATTTTCCTAGCTTCTTAATTTTAGATTTGAATCCTTAGCATTTTGCACATGTAATAAAGAGAATGTTCTTCATAAATGCTTTTATATTAATTGATTAATTAGTTCATTCATCTCTTCAGCTGGATTGAAAATTGCACCAGGAAAGGGAAGATTTTCTTTCTTTCTTTCTTTCTTTCTTTCTTTCTTTCTTTCTTTCTTTCTTTCTTTCTTTCTTTCTTTCTTTCTTTCTTTCTTTCTTTCTTTCTTTCTTTCTTTCTTTCTTTCTTTCTTTCTTTCTTTCTTTCTTTCTTTCTTTCTTTCTTTCTTTCTTTCTTTCTTTCTTTCTTTCTTTCTTTCTTTCTTTCTCTCTCTCTCTCTTTCTTTCTTTCTCTCTTTCTTTCTCTCTCTCTCTTTCTCTCTCTCTTTCTTTCTTTCTTTCTCTCTTTCTTTCTCTCTCTCTTTCTCTTTTTCTCTCAGGACTAACACAGGACTTTGCATATAGTAGGACTTAGTAAATGATGGTAGAACCAGTGTTGAATGAATAAATCGATGACTATGTATGAATATATTATGATTCCCATGTGAAAATGGGCTTTTTGGCAAATAGTCATGTTGATGTGTGAATAACACCAACAGGTCAGTCCAAATAGAGGACCAAAAGAAAAAAAATCTCAACTTATTAAAGGGCATTCAAAACAGGAAGCAGGTGTCATCAAAGGAATTTGACAAAGATATAGGAGAGATCAACATATGAAATTAAATGGAAAAAATAAATATGACCATGAAATCCATGGGAAGGTACTTGGCAGAAATATTTAGTCTGTAGTAAGGATTTCATTTTCTTAAATTAGAAAGGTAGAGATGCAGAAGAACAGGCTTTCCGTAAGGAGGAGGTTGCTTCTCTGAATTCAGAACCAACCACCCTATTTTTTAAAAATTTGCTTATACTTCTAGAAAGTGTCATTTTTTTCATCCACTTAAACCTTCCTAGTCCTTCAAAGCTCAGATGAAGCCCCGCGTCCTCCAAGAAACCTTCCCTTACCCTTTCCAGTGCAAACTGTGTTCTTTATCTTCTGAATTGGGAATTTCTTATGTAACCTTAAATAGTTATATAAAATTTGTTGTAATTTCACTTTTAATCTTTCTAAATCTTTGCTCCCCAACTAGACTGTAACCTTTATGAAGGCAGGGCTATATGTTGCATTTCTTTATCCTCCTTCCTGATCCAGAACATAATACAGTGTCCTACTGAATAATTAAGAAGAAAAGTTAGAAGGGATCTTAGAAATAATTTCATCCAAATCAATTTAATGAGAATTCATTAAGTTCCTAGGCACAAAGACAAAATGGTCTCAAACAAAGAATAATGTGTGGAAGTTGCAAAGAGGTAAACTTTGCCTCATCATCATAGAAAGCTTTCTGACAATTAGGTGGAATGAACAGGGTAGAAATATGGTGAATTTCTTCTGCTTTAAGAAGTAACAATTACTCTGGCCTTATTCTCCCAGTTGATATAGTAATAATAATAATATAACAATTAACATTTTCTGCCAGGCACTGTATTAAGTACTTAAATTTTTTTAGAAATCCCTACCTTCTGTTTTAGAATCAATACTATGTATTGGTTCCAAGGCAGAACAGTGGTAAGGACTAGGCAATGGGGGTCAAGTGACTTGCCCAGGGTCACACAGCTAAGAAGTGTCTAAGGTCAAATTTGAACCCAGGACCTCCCATCTCTAGGCCTGGCTCTTAATCTACTGAGTCACCCAGTTGCTCCCTGCATTAAGTATTTTATGATTGTTATCTTATTTGAATCTCATGACAACTCTGGGAGAGAGACACTATAATTTCCCCCTCTTTTGGGAGAGAGATGCTATAATTTCCCCCTCTTTTTGCTGTTATTATTTAGTAATTTTTAAGTCATTTCCAACTCTTTGTGATGCCTTTTGGAGTTTTCTTAGCAAATATACTAGACTGATTTGTTATTTCTCTCTCCAGATTCTTTGACAGATGAGGAAACTGAGGCAAACAGGGTTAAGTGACTTACCTAGGGTCACACAGCTAGAAAATATTAGAGACCAAATTTAAATTCAAGAAGATGAATCTTCTTGCCTCCAGGCCTGGCACTCTTTCTACCATACGATATAGCTGCCCATTCCCCCATTTTACAGATGAGGAAGTTGAGGCATAGGCAGGCATTCTTTGTTTAATGACTATCTTTCCAGCTGAATAAGTCCCATATACTATTCCTATAATAAAAGGATGTTTCCATCTACTTGTGCCTAGCAAGAACTCCTGGGAGAAAGGCAATTCTTTGCAATATCTTATTACGTGCATCTTCAAATTATGGCCTCTGATGCTCTCTGTCAAGTATTTCAGATCAAGACTTCCCTGCAGACAGTTATCTAATGCTTTCATTTTCTTTTTCCTAGGCAAAGAACTCCCTGCTCCAGCCTGAGGCTGAAGCCAGTTTTCTAGCACTGTGTCCCAGCTTAAATTATCTTCCAGTTACATTCCCCTCATGATGCTCTGTCAACAGCTTCTCTCCATTCCATTAATCTAGGGCCTCACCATCTTAAAGCCTCCAATTCTCTCAGCTCCTTTAAAGATATGACCTGTGATTCTCCTCAAGTGCTGACAATTTGCTGTTTCACATTCTTACTGGGAGCTGCCTGCTTTGCTACAAACCATATGCCCTTTTAAATAGTACCTATTCATCAGTAATGGATATTACTGGGCTGCTCTGGATTTCTACACTGAGGTACTGATGGGTTTTACATACCTTTCTTTTCTCAAAAGGGAATATCTGTCTCTGAACACTAAATATGAGAAGCATTTTTCAAATTCCTTGACAGAATGCTTTTAACATATCAGTGGGGCTAATAAATCTTTCCCCATTCAGAGTATTCTTAATGAAGTATTGATCAGGAACAAGGAGGGCTTAGAAAGCCCAAGATACTCTGCTTCTGAGGTTCTGCTGAAACATATATTGTCCAGTGGGGACACAGATGCACCAGTTTGTCTGGCTTGACTTAGAAGTAAAGTCATAGCTGGTTAATACTTGAAGGGACCTTAGATCATCAGTAAAGCACTGGAAATAGAATACGAAAACAGAAATAACCCTCAACATATGGAATATCAGAGCTGGAAGGGATCGTAGGCCAAAGAATGTGAGATCTGGGAGGTTCCTTAGAACATAGAATGGCAGAGCTGGGAAGGACCTTAGAACATACAACACCAGAGTTAGGAGCAACGTTAGAATGTAGAATGTCACAGCTAGCAGAGTTCTTTGAAGACAGAATATCAGAAGAAGGAGGATCTTGGAACATGGAATGTTTGAGCTGAGAAGGACTTTAGAACATAAAAAAAACAAAAAACAGAGCTAGGAGGGAATCTTAGAAGACAATATCAGAGCTAGGATCTTTGTAAAATCTAAAATTATATCTCTAATAGTAAAAATATCGTATTTTAGGAGGTTTATTAAATGATCATTAGAAAGCAAGGAATAAAGAGAATACAAAATAAAAACCACGTGCTCATGACTGATTAGCCCATTTAAAATCCCCATGCTTAGCTTACCACCATACTTGCTGCATCATCTGAAAAAAAGACCCTGTGGGAGGAGTTACCACCAGTTAAACACCAGTAACATGATCCCACCAAGGTGGAGACTCAGGAGAGCTTATAGGGAATTTTGGGAAATACTAAGGACTTCTGGGGAATGAAGTCAAAGATTCAAGTCTCCATTTATACACCTTAGAATGTGGATTGTCATACTAGGAGAGACTTGAGATATCATCTTGATCACCCCAGCCCCATAAATACCATATTATACAGATTAATAAAGAATATAGAGGAAATTTTGCTTAAATTCACCCAGAAGGTTTAAGATAAGAACCAAGATCTACTTATTCCCAGTTCACAGCACCTTCCACTATCCTATCTACCTCTCAAGACTTTTCTGGTAAACTCCAGTACTCTATTCCTAGTCCTCTCTTTTTCTGTCTGTATTCTCTCTATGGATGATGTAATAATTATTTTCCATGGAGTCAGTTATCATCTCTATGTAGATGGCTCTTAAATCTCCGTTTATTTTTTTAAACACTTACTTTCTGTCTTGAAAACAATACTATGTATTGTTTCCAAGACAGAAGAGTTGTAAGGGCTAGGCAATGGGGGTTAAGTGACTTACCCAGGGTCACACAACTAGGAAGTATATGAGGTCATATTTGAACCCAGTACCTCCTATCTCTGGGCCTGACTCTCAATTCACTGTTACCCAGTTGTCCCCTCAAATCTCCATTTCTAATGCTTATCTTTTCCTTCAACTCTAATATCTCATCACAAACTACCTACTGTACAGCACTCTCCAAATGTCCTGTGGGCATCTCAAAATTATTATGTTTCCCTAACACCACCTCGTCCCCTAACTTTGTTATTTTTGTCACAGGTATACTCATCAGACTCTTGAGAAATCATAACTTTGGAGTCACTTGTCTTTTCATTTTCTCCCAAGCCTCCTCCTTCTTTCTTCTTCATAGGCAAATTATATTGCTAAGTTTTGTCAATTCTCCATTCATCACACCTCTTTCATCCCTTTGTCATCACTACCACCATCTTACAAATTCAGATTCCCCCTACTTTTTAGCTTTTCTCCTTTCCAATTCATTCCATACATGATGGCTAAATACAAATCCCTAAATTATAATGTCTAGACATGTCACTAAAGGGACCTCAGTAGCCAGCTATTGCCTCTAGGACAAAGTACCAACTCTTTAAAATAGTACTGAAATCCCTTTACTCACTAGCTCAACACTATCTTTCCAGACTTGATTTCATATTATGCCTCATCCTGTACATTGCACCCAAACTGGTCTACTTGCTATTCACTGTGACTCCATTTTTTTGCTCTACACAATGACACAGATTTCCCCATGTTTGCAAGACTGTTTTGTCCTTCCTTTGCCATATAGATTCTTCAACTCCCCCTTCAAGGCTCAACTCAGGCAGGTACCATGTCCTACCCATTGGATAAGAGACCTTTCCTGTATTTGAAATTGTTACTTCTCCTTATCACCCCCAAATGGTTTTTAAAGGCACTTATCTGTGTGCATTGTGTTTTGTATGCATTATGTCCTCCCAGCAGAATATAAACTCTTTGGGCTTGGGGGGGGAGGAGGAGACTCTCTTTTTTTCTCTTTTCTAACAAGTGTGCTCTGGTTTTCTCTCCCAAAGCCAGGTTGTTCTCTTCTCTGCCCTTCCCCATCTCCTTAGAGTACCCTATGGGTTTGTGGTGTTTCTTCTCTGATTTTATCAATTAGAGCCCCCACATTGTTAGGTGCCAGTGCCTCGTTCAACTTCTGTTTAACCACTTAATATCAATGAGTTTTTACAAAGGAATATTTACTTAGAAAATAGAACTAAAACAAAGTACAAAAATTCCCTCCCCTCTAAGAGTTTAGAGACATGCTTTTAGCATTGGTCTCCCCCCGAATCCAAGTTCAGATATGACAGGACTGCTGGATAAATCCTTATTTCAACTGTTGCTACCCTGCTTCCAGAAGGCCACGGTGGAATAGCCCCCTTGACTCCTTGGGACAGTGATACCGTGTTGGCTATGGAACATAGGCGATGGAACACTGCTCAAGCACAGACCTTCACACCTTCCAAACTCTTAAGATCAGAGACTCTGATGCCTTCACCTAAGTTTGCTAAAAAACAAAACAAAACAACAAAAAACAAAGAGACTAAGGATGGAAGCTCTTTCCCAGGCCCACATGGCCTCATAGAAAAGAAGGCCAAAAGGCCTCTGCCCTTCTGGGCCTCCTAGGACATTGTAAGCAAAGGAGCCAATGAATTCCCAATGAATGCTGAGGCCAAGATACCAAGCCAAAAATGGATTTGAAAATTTTAAAATGTCTCTAGTTCCAGCTACATAGCAATAAAAAAAAGATACTCTCTAACCAGTTGGCCAGCAGACTGGACCTGATTATAAAATGACCATGCCTGTTCTAGTCTCCAGTTTGGAGAGGGGACCAGGACAGAATCTCAGAAACCTCAGGTTCTCATCTTGACTCAGTCTCCAATTTGCTATTGGGTAAACACAATCTTTTTTTAAAGGGGGAAATGGGGTGTTCTTGCTTTCTAGCTCTAACCTTCTGGCCTATCCTGTTATATGCAGTTTAGTATAAAGCCAGTTAACCCTAGATTTGGTTTCAGAAGTCCTGGATTCAAATTCTTGATCAGTTCCTAAAGGTCCTAGATTTAAGATACCTTAGAGGTCAGCTAGTCCAAACTCTTCACTTTATAGACCTGAGAAACCTAAGCCCATAGAGGATAAGTGATTAGCCTCTAGCTCACGTGGCAGATTTGGGATTTAAAAGCCAGGTCCTCTTACTCTTTCTACTCTACCACATTGTTTCCCTTACCAACTTTGTAGAATTAGGCAAGAACTTAATTTCCCTGATCTCAGTTTCCTCTATTGCCAAATGACTCTGTGGGACTAAAGTGACCAGATCATCTTGGTGCTCTCTCCCTCTATACTATATGAAAGGACCAGGAGGTGTCTTTTGAGCTATTTGTTTCTGAGTCTAAATAGGAATGGCACTTTCCAGGTACCATTTTTAATCATCTTTTCCCATCCTTCCTCCATCTTTCCCCAAAGGCTTATTCTTCTATAATTTTTTTTAAAAGCCCTTATCTTTTGTCTTAGAATTGATACTATAGATTCTAATGCAGAAGAGTGATAAGGGCTAAGCAACTAGGGTTTAGTGACTTGCCTAGGGTCACACAGCTAGGAATATTTGAACCAAGTTCCTCCCTACTCCAGCCTTGGCATTCTGTCCACTGTGCTACCTAGCTGCCCCTCTCCTACCATATTTAGCTGAAGCATGGCAGCAATGAAATGTGAAAGTCCCTTGAGAGCTGAAATTATTTTCTTCTTGCCTTTTCCAACTCCAGGGTAAGTCAAGACATCACTCATGATGCCAATGGTCCTCTTTGAGAAATGAAGGATAAACAACAATCTCTAATATCTAACACAGTGCCTAGTACACAGTAGGCACTTAATAGATGGCTATTGACTGATTGAGGGTTGATTGATTCTTACTACTCATAGACAATAACAACTAGAACTCTGAGAGCCACCTAGGATCATAGGAAGTCAAAGTTAACAGGGAATCTTAAATCTTTGTCCAACTTCTTTATTTTACAGAGGAGAAAACAAAAACCATCTCACTAAGTAGGCATGAAGTCTAATCTGCATTATTAACATTTTCTCCCTTACATTTTTAAGTCTAGATAACCACCAAAATATTAAGCCATAATTTATAATAGCATTTGCTGATCTCTAAGGTGTAAATGCTCGCATTGAAGATTTAACAATTGACTTTCCCTGATTTTCCACCACACCCCTGAAAATGAGGCTTGTGCCAAGTTTCATTGCTAATCAGTGTAAGAGTCAATACTTGAACTCTGGTTCTTTGATTCCAACTCTTGTTTTGTTTTTTTTTTTAATTTTATTTTAGCACTTCAAACATATTCTAACAATTATTTTACTCTTAAAAATTAATTTATTTTAAATGTATTTTTACTAATTTTCTAGTCTGCTTAATGTACAGTTGGAAAAAAAAAAAGCTGAGGTTCAAAGGATAGGAATGACTTGATCAAAGGCTTTTGAACAAAAGCCCAGGGTTCATGACTTCCACTTTTTTTTTAAACCTTTACCTTCTATTTTAGAATCAATACAAAGCAGAAGAGCAGTAAGGACCAGGCAGGGGGGAGTTAATAGACTTGCTCAGGGTCACACAGCTAGGAAGTGTCTGAGGTTAGAATTGAACCCAGAACCTCCTATCTCTATGGTTGGCTCTCAATTTATTGTGCCACCTTGCTGCCCTACTCTATTCTGAAATTGCCAGATGTGGCAAACTGTTCCAAGCCTTAGAAAGGTTGATATGAAATATGCCTCTAACTGAGGAGGAGGAGGAGGAGGAGGAGAAGGAGGAAGGCACTTCCTTTTTAAGTGTCAGGACACAAACAGGAAAACTCTGGCTTTGTTCTCTATGAATTGTCAACATCTGGAGAGTATCACCAGTCATCCCATCATTGTCAGCGCCCTGTCCACAGCTGTGTCACTCATTGCCTGAATAAGATTGTGCTGAAAAGAGGAGGAATGTCCCCAAGAGGGTCTAGCAAATAAAAAATCCAGTGGGGAATGATTTTGATTATAGTAATTTGCTGACAATGGCAGCCTTCTCCCAAGAGGTGAGTTAAAATTCTGTCCACAGGGATCTGTGGGCTTGTTTTAAAAAGATAGGCTCTTTTTTTCCCCTGAAGACTGAGTTAAAAGCCTAATGAGATTTTATATTGATATTCTCTTTCACAGTTTATAAAATTCTTAGTCACAGAGTATAATTTTTTTCTGTTGTTCCTAAATGTTTACAAAAGGCTTTCCTTTTAACAACCTTAGAAAGTAGGAAATAAATTATTTTTAGACCAGACCCATTTTGCAAATATGGAAACTGAGTCTCGGAGAACTTAAGTCATCCCTATGTACCCAGAGCCATGTAGTTGGGATGATCCCTGTCACAATTATAAGATCTTTTCCCATTATATTATGATGTCTCTCAGAGAACATTAAGGAACCTTAGACATCACCTCCAATGTTCTTTACTGGTACAGAATTTGAGACCTGAACTGTCAGCCAATGCACAATTCAACTGGGTTTTACATATGTTCTTGATTAAGACCTATTTCCATATTATTGATATTTGCACTCCGGTAAATTATTTAGAGTCTACATCCTTAATCATATCCCCATCCACCCATGTGGTCAAGCAGTTGTTTTTCTTCTGAGATTCTATTCCCACAGATTTTTCTCTCGATGTGGATAGCGTTCTTTCTCACAAGTCCCTCAGAATTGTCCTGGATCATTGCATTGCTGCTATTAGAGACATCCATGACATTCAATTGTGCCACAGTGTATCCGTCTCTGTGTACATTGTTCTCCTGGCTCTGCTCCTTTCACTGCATCAATTCCTGGAGGTTGTTCCAGTTCACATGGAATTCCTCCAGTTCATTATTCCTATCAGCACAATAGTATTCAATCACTAACAGATACCACAATTTGTTCAGCCATTCCCCAATTAAAGGGCACCCCTCATTTTCAAATTTTTTGCCACCACACACAGTGTGGCTATGAATATTCTTGCACAAGTCTTTTTCCTTATTATCTCTATGGGGGTATAAACCCAACAATAGTATGGCTGGATCAAAGGACAGGCATTCTTTTATCGCCCTTTGGACATAGTTCCAAATTGTCTTCCAGAATGATTGGATCAATTCATAACTCCACCAACAGTGCATTAATGCCCCAATTTTTCCACATCCCCTCCAACATTTATTATTTTCCTTTGCTGTTGTATTAGCCAGTCTGTTAGATGTGAGGTGTGGTACCCATTTTCTGAAACTCTGGGAGTAAATTATTTGTCCAAAGTGGACAGAATCAGGAGAATGTAGGTCTCCCAAACTCCAGGCCAGTGTTCTTCCCACTACATCATAGTGTGTCTCTAGGTTTAATATTATGGAATCTAGTAGCTCTGCAGACTTCCCATTGACCTTAACAGAACCTTTGTGAGCATAAAGGGGGCATGGAATTGTATGCTATTATTACTTAACTGGTATATTTATTATTTTCCCTCTTGGCTGCATTGACAGCAGTAGAAGAGATCAAATGT
This sequence comes from Monodelphis domestica, assembly GCF_027887165.1. Lineage (NCBI taxonomy): Eukaryota > Metazoa > Chordata > Mammalia > Didelphimorphia > Didelphidae > Monodelphis > Monodelphis domestica. The sequence continues at coordinate 702,180,815 of NC_077227.1, read as the reverse complement.
CACAAGAAAGTTTTAGGAATCCATTTAATTTCAGTGGCCCCCAATTTTTTAAGGATTAGAGGATCATACCATTAAAGGGAAGATGCTTAAAAATTCTTGCCTTCCCTAGGGAGAATGCAGAATGGTTTGGGAAGAAAAGATCAGTAAACAAGGGGGAAAGGGAGGGCTGATTACTGGGAAATAGTTTTGAAACTTGAATGGGAGAAAAAATAGATGGACATCCAGTCCTTCCCTACTTCCTTCCCCCAATGATCTTTTCATAGTCGTGGGGTGGAACAAACCTAGAGGTGTGTGTGTGTATCTGTTTAATCAGACCACCTCCCTCACAGCATGTCACAGATCAGCCAATGGACATTAATAAAGCCATTTCCACATCTCTCCAAATTCCTGCTGTAAAAATAGGATGGATGCTAAAACAGGGAGTTTCTTATTGGAAAGTGCTTCTCTAAGCATTATTTGATATGGTCTGACTGGGAAAAGATCCAAAATTGCAAAGATGCTTGAAAGAGATGTGTCTAAAGCTATATGCCAGCTCAAAATAGAGCCAGACAAAGGGAACTCTGCTCTTATTAAAAGTGTTTTCACAGCTAGAGTTTTCTCTGATGGATAAAAGGGCCCTTCAAGGTCAACTAGTCTATCCCACACATTGTACAGATGAAGAAACTGAGAACCCGAAGGAAGTGGCTTGCCTCAAATCACCTGAAGTAATTAGTTATACAGTGGGGTCTGGACCCTAGGCTTCTGTCTCAAAAAATCTTTAATTTTTCATACAGATCCAGGTTGCAGTGGAAACTAGATAATAATATTTATTTAAAAAAATTAAATCCCCACCTTCCATTTTAGAGTAGTAAAAACTAGGCAATGGGGGTTAAGTGACTAGCCCAGGGTCACATAACTAGGAAGTATATCAGGCCAGATTTGAATTCAAGACCTCCCATCTGTAGGTCTGGCTCTCCATCCACTGAGCCACCTACCTGCCCTCTAAAAGGACTAACAAACAAACTGGGTAGACTAGGACCAGAGTCTTCCTCTTCCTGATTAAGGTGGATTGAAAGAAATAACAATATTTAATTCGAGAAGGGAAGACTTGAAGTGAGGAACGTGTAAAATTTATTGGGAAAGGGAATAGGATTGGGAAACAGGGGGATAATGGGAGGTTTGTATGGGGTAATGAGGAGTTAAGGGGAGAGAGGGTATAGTGCTTGGTGAAGCAAGGGAGGGAGATGCCCCCTGCTGAGAGGAAACAGCAGGGGTCCAATAAGGACGGTTTGTCTTTGAATGACTGAAACTGAAGTTCAGCTCCCTCTATGACCAGAAAAGATAGTCCACTTATCTGACTGTGAATTCAAATAACATAAAGTTTAATAACTAGTTGGGATTGGAGTTTTTCTCAGTTTCAGACCTGAGGCCAGGCCCCAGAGGCTGGCGGAGAGTTTGTCCCACTCCCATCTACTCTCGTTGTTCTAATTCAGAATCTTAGCAGTACACAGAAAGCAAACAAGAACAATTCTAACCTTTAGAAGCCTGTGTCTTCTGGCTGAACCAAGAAGAGCATGCCACTCCAGACTGGGCTGAACAAGCTCCACTCTCCTCCAATCCCAGGACACAAGCCCTCTCCTGGCAGGAAGGAAGTGCTAGTCACAAGACCCAACTGCCACTCCCAGTTGGGCCCTTCCCCCATAAACTGTGAGTCTTGTTTCCTTTCCACCATCGTCCCCTTTTTTTGTTGTGAACTTCCCAAGGTCACATATTTATATTATAGTTACCAATTTACTAAATCTACTCTAAGGATTCTTTGTGGGAAAGTAAGGGTAAGGGTAATTTTGGGGTTTTACATTAAATTCAGTACAATAAATGTTGAACAAAACTATTACAAAATTTGAATCTTAGTGATAATACTACTTATTCTAAGTTAACTAAAACTAATACCTTATTTACAGAAATTATTTACATATAATACACATTGTTCCACATCATGATGTCAGTCAAATAGAAATATCTACTGATCTTTCTATTTGCCTAAGACCTAATGGAACCTGATCTTTCTATTGTGATTGTGTAGTTTATTTCCTTAACTAACTCTTCTGACTGGATCGTTTGTTCTTGATTTGAGTTGTTAATGTAATTATCTGTCTTTCCCTCTTGTAAAGCTTTGTGATCTTGATTGTAAGGTTTGATATATTCATAAGGTTCTTGGTCTTCTTCATTTTCTGAATCAAACATTATTGAATATAGTGATTCTGTGTGATTCGTGTCTTGCATTGACTCTTGCTTGGTGATCTCTATATTCCCCAAGTCTTTTGCAAGCTCCTTAACTTGGACGTAACTTGTGATTTGGCTGTCTTCAGGAGGTGTTTTTAAAACAGATTTAGTTGCTCCTGTATCAATAAGAGCTAGGTAGATCTCATTACCCACTTTTATCATGACCCTTGGTTCTGTGTTCTCATTTTGTTGGCACACTTGGACCATAGGTGCCTCTATTTCTATTTTGTTCAAATCCCAGTTTTGTTTTTCATCTACAGACTTTTCTTGTTGCTTTGAACATTCGTTTTGCAATTCATCATCAGTTTGCAATAGAATTGCATTATCATGGAGACTTAAGGATGGCATAACAATGTTTGTGTTTGATTTTTCTTGTGTAGTTACTATTGGTTGGAATTCTTCTGCATAAGGATTTAAGGTTGACTTTTCTATTATGTCATTGGTATTTTCTTTTGTAATATAATCCCTGCTTTCCATGTCATTGTCTCCAGGAGGTCTGCTAACTTGAATGTTTTCTGTTACTGCATTTTCCTCCTCATTGGACCCTTCTGTTGTTAGCTCATGTGCTTTACTTAATTAATTTACAGTTTGTGTATTACAGACTGTTGTCAGTTCTGTTTCTTCCTCTTTCTTTATAGCTTGTTCCACTGTTCCAAAAATTTTCTCTTTAATCTCTGTTACATCATTATGTCATTGGATTTCTTCTTCTATCTGTTCTTTAGTTTTATTTTGTGCTTTTGGAATCCCAAGTTCTATTTGCATACAGTCTCCTTCCTTTTCATTTTTCCTTTTTCCTTTCCCATTTTTCCCTTTTGATGTTACCCCATGCACCTGGCTTCATAACTCACTTTGTTTGGCAGCATCTGAGACTACTTGCGAATAATGTGGTTTTGCTCCTTGTTGGATGTATCTCTCCATGGTTTCTAAATTTGGTACTTGCAATGATTTCTTGCAATTACAATCACAACATTTTGCATTTGTTTGTGTATTATTGCTGCTATACTTTACATTGCTTTTCCAAGATCTCAGTTTATTATAAGCTTGGAATAATTGTGCCTTTAAATAACAGTCTTGAACCATGTGACCCATTTTCCCACAGAGGAAACATCTGGGTAAATTTCTCCTTTGATTGCTTTGTATGTAATTTCTTGTGGGTTTGTATGATTGCAGAGTGGCTAGATTTTTTATTTCTTCAATTTCTTTATATTTGCTTGAGCTATTTGCCTCCTTGAGCTTGGCTTTAAGGTATTTTACTATTTCATCCTATTCCTTTAGCATTTCTTTATGACTTGAAAATATGTAAGTTGCAGTTTTTCTTAAATCTTCCAGACTTAGTGTTTCCCAATCTGGGCATTGAAGTTTAAAATATGATCTAATAGGTGTGTTACTGCCTTTCACAAATTGTCTCCTTACGTGTTGGAGATTTTGTTCAGTTAAATTTTCAAATCCAAGCACATCCTCTGCTACTTCAATAACTCTATCGAGGAACTTTGATGGATGTTCCCCACTTTCCTGTCTCAATCTCTCAAATTTTCCAGTCTTTTTGAAAAACTTTTCATTGCCTCTAATAAATCTTCTCTGGCCTTTCTTAGGTAACATAGATTTTCATTATTAGATAACTCTAAGTCTGTTCCTTCCTCTGGCAATGATCTTAAATTTGAATTTTTTCTAGTTTCATCAATGAATTGTTGTTTTTCCCTTTGTGAAAATAATTCTGAGAGAAGAATTTCAGTGTCCTGGAAATCTGGATCATAAAGCCTAATTGCTCTTTTAAATTCCTTTAAACATCTCATTGGTTCTGAAAACCAGGAAGGCATCCATCTTTTCAGACTTTCAAGGTCAGCTGTTGTAAATGGTTTATGTGTTTTAATATGAATTATGCCGCTATCTGGTTGTAGGCTTGTTTGATCTCTTAGTGGCAATATTGGTATTCCACCTTCAACCCCATCTATATTTTCTTGCTGAACTACATTGTTATTTTTAGGTATGTCTTGTTGTGTGTTAATACCTTTGCCACATTGTATCTCTTCAATCAGTTGCTTCATCATTTCCTTTAGTTGCATCATCTCCTCTTTTATGGCTAAAATCGTCACAGCCATTTCATTATCTTTTGCTTTTTTCCCAAAAATTAGATGCACACCTATTTTTAGGGCATAGTATAATTGGGTTACAAAGAATAATGCTCCAGCATATGTGGGAATGAATGAAATCAAGTGATACATACTTATATTCAGCCATTGCAAACTTTCATAGATACTAAGCAGAAAATAAATATAATCTGGAATCGTGACAAACAATAAGTCAAAAAACATATAAAAGAAATATGCAATCAAGGCTAGATTACCCATGGCAAGTAATAGTTTCTTTGCTGTCTTGTATCTTGAAAAGCTTTTTGCAACAGAAAAAAATGTTTTTAAGTCTGGCCCTTTAAGAGTGTAAACCTCAAATTTCCTTAGACTTATAATTGTTGAAAATTTCACCATTGGGATATTTCATACTTGGAAAATTTCTTACTGATAGTCTATTGGAATGGGAACCCCATTGGCATGGGAGGTTCTTTCTCTTCCCTTCTTAAGATTACTTTAGGACAGAAACCTTTTGCTGAACAATGGGAAGGACTTTGACCTATGCTTAAGCATAGAACAGGAATTTCTTTGAGTCTTGATTGATTTTAGAATTGATACAATGGAGATACTCCACCCTATTCAGTCCTAATAGGATTGAGTAAGGGCTGCAGCCTAGATCAAAATTTAATTATTCCAATCTCTACCATACTCAAGTTAACAGGATTTAGAAAGGGCTGTAACAAAGGAGTAAAGATTTAATCATTTGAAAAATATGACCTTCAACAGACATGTGCAAAAGCCAGAAACCTCTGGGCGGTCCTGGGTTAAGCGAGAGCCTCCATTGACAGGGAAATTGATGAAGAGTGATTGGTAGATGTGAGGACTGAGGGGAGGCAACTTGGATGGTTTCCTTAAAGATAGGAGGGTCTGGAGACTCGGGGAGGTGGTTGAGTTTTTGGTCGGTGTGGTTCCTGGGCTCTGAGGAAGCTTGCTCGGAAGGAAGCTGAAGGTGGGGGCCTCTGAGACTGTTTCTCCATTTTGGTCACATGAGTAATAGGGACTGATCTCTTTTCTTTGCCCCAGCTATCTAAGGGCTTGGGCCTTTTGGCCCAGCCTAAACAGAAGGGGTATTTAAGCCCTATTCCCTTCTCTCCCCTTGCTCTCTCTCTCTATATCTCTAATTCCTTTCTTACTCCTATTGTAATTAAACTCCAAAAAAGGCTGACGGCTGACTTGAGTTTTTCATTTAGGAATTACATAGCTGATTCCTTGGCGACCTTAAATTAATATATATCAGTCTTTTAAAGTGATTCCCTTGTAACAAGAGTCCCCTCCTCCCTTCAGGAGGAGTGGTTTCTTTTGGGCGTGGTATCACTAGGCAGATTAGTTGCACTCAGCACTACTCTCAAAATGGTTACTTTTCACAGTCACACAGGCTTTTGAAATGTATGCAGGCCCAACTTCTCTGAAACCTCCAATTGACTTTTTTTTTTCCAAATTCTTGACAAAATAGGTTGGAAAACCTAGCTGGCTCTGTCAAAAACTGTTATATATATATTGAGAAAGGAAATAGGATTGGGAAAAACAGGGGGATAATGGGAGGTTTGTAGCAGGGTATGGAGGAGAGAGAGAATATTGCTTGGTGAGGCAAGGGAGGAGATGCCCCCTGCTGAGAGGAAACAGCAGGGGTCCAATAAGGATGGTTTGTCTTTAAATGACAAACTGAAGTTCAGCTCCCTCTATGACCAGAAAAGATAGTCCACTTATCTGACTGCAAATTCAAATAATATAAAGTTTAATAATCCAGTTGGAATTGGAGTTTTTCCTTAGCTTCAGAGTATAAGGCCAGGCCCTAGAGGCTGGCGGAGGGTTTGTCCCACTCCCATCTACTCTTGTTGTTCTAATTCAGAATCTTAGCAGTACACAGAAAGCAAACAAGAACAATTCTAACCTTTAGAAGCCTGTGTCTTCGGGCTGAACCAAGAAGAGCATGCCACTCCAGACTGGGCTGAACAAGCTCCTCTCTCCTCCAACTCCAGGATGCAAGCCCACTCCCGGCAGGAAGGAAGTGCTAGTCACAAGACCCAACTGCCACTCCCAGTTGGGCCCTTCCCCCACAAACTGTCAGTCTTGTTTCCTTTCCACAAACAGGAAGGAAAATGATGGATATTTTAATATATTTGAAAAGCTGTCATGTAGAAAAGGGATTAGTCTGTTCTAATCCCAGAGGATAGGCCAGCAGTCAGGCACATAAGCATTTATTAGGAATGACTATATGCCAGGCAGGGTGCTAAGTGCTGGGGCACATATACAAGCAAAAAGAATAAGATAGTCCCTACCTTCATTGAACATATATTCTAATGGGAGAAGAGAGCTGAAGTAAAAGGGAGGTGAGAAGTACCCCTCACTACAAGCACCCTCAAGGATACAGTAGTAAAAGTTTAGAGGGGAATGAAGCATGGATGACTTGGGCATCTCTCTAACTTGGAGGCCCTACAATGGAAGGAGGGGAACATGGGAACAGAGAAATGTTTCAGGGTGAAAAAGCTCTAGGTGCTGAGGGAAGAATTAGAAGCAGGTTGGGAGGAAGATATTGGCTCAGTATAATGGAAAACTTCCTAATAGAGTTGCTGAAAAATTGAATGAATGAGTTGCCCCCAAAGTTCTCCATCTCTGAAGGCTGAATTACTATAGAATGCTAAAAAGTAGATAGTGAAGATATGGATTGAATAGAACCCTCTAAGATTTTTTTTTTTATTTCTGAGAGGCCAATTGATTATTTTTTCTTGAAAATGCCTTTATTTGTAATAGACTGGCACACATACTCAGTGGATCTCAAGGTGCTTGACTCTTGTAATTTCCTCATAGGGAGAAGTTTAGGGACCCTGATTCCAAGAGAATGATGAGAGCATGGAAGAGATGAAGTTGCATATTAGGCACTCCAAGGAAACACAATCCCTTATTTTACACATACAAACACACACACACACACACAACACACACACACACACACACACACACACACACACCTGCAGAGCAAAGATTGGCATAGTATACACCCAGAAAGTCATGATGATAAGTGAAAGTAACATTGAAGATTAACTTTAAGACTTTTTCATTGCAAAATCAAATGTCCCTATACAATTATATCCAGGGAGACCTCTAACAGAAGTTTGACCATGAAAGGTCTTAATCTGTGGAATTACCATAATTACTTCAAATAAATTAAAATGGATGCTTTGTTTTAGATCTCTATCTAAAAGAGCAGTCTAGGAATCAGGAGAGATGGAATCATTGAAGAAGGAAGAGAACTGTATTTGAAGTCCAGAGACCTGGGTTCAGATTCTGGCTGTGGGAAGTTCTAAGTCTGTGCTCTTGGGGAAGTCATTTCTCCATTTAGGGTTTGATTTTGCTTTGTTTCAGAAGGATTTCATCATGTCTATTGTATGTCTGACAATAAGAAGGTTCAACGGCTGAGAGGGCGATGCAGCAAAGCACTGTGGAGTGCTTAGGGCATGTTGGAGCACAAAGGACAACGTGGCCACCCAATGCAGCTGAGGAAGTCTCCAGGTGTAACAACTTTTCGTGCCACTGGACCCAGGCTTCCAACGCCGAGAGAGTGGGACTGTCTCTGTGCATTGACTTTTCCACTTAAATCTCCTTCACACACAAGTGTCTTTGTGCACACTCATCTATACACCATAGATGAAAACGCACAAAGACAATTGTCATCCTCAGTTACCAAGAGATTATGACTACTACTACACAACTGAAACTGCTTTCTTAACTGACTTAATGATGCCTTAATAGGGAAATCTAGTTGCCTTTTTTCAAGCTCTATCTTCCTTGATCTGGATTTGATAATCTGGATTATTTTTATAATTTTGTTTTCTTGCATCATTTTATTGATCAGAGAAACAAAGTCTTTCACAGCTGATTATTGATATTGTTCTGCCAGTTTTTTCCCCTGAAACCAAGCTCCTCATTCTTTCTAGGCACATTAGTTCTCCATCACAATCATGTGTCAAAACTTGTTCAGCCATTCTCCAGCTGATGGACCTTCCCTCAATTTCCAATTCTTTGCCATCACAAGAAGAGTTACTGCAAATATTTTTGTACATATAGGCCCTCTTGCATTTTCTTTGATCTCTTTGAGATAAAGTATTAATAGTGATATTGTTGGATCAAAAGGTATGCACAGTTTTATAAGCCTTTGGTCATAGTTCCAAATTGTTCTCTAGAATAATTGGACTAGTTCACACCTTCATAAACATTGCATTAGTATCCCTATTTTTCTATATCCCCTCCACAATGTGTCATTTTCTGTTTTTCTTCTTTTAAAGAAGTTCTTTTATTCAGTAAATTTTTGCTGCTACCTTTACCATTAGACCAATTCTATTATTGTAAGATATTACTTTCTTCATTATTTTTGTGCCTCTTTTATGAAGCTATTAATTCTTTTTCATAAATTTCTTGCATTGCTTTCATTTGTTTCCCCATTTTCCTTTTAGTACTCTTATCTTTTTCTTTAATTCCTCTAGGAATTTTTGTTGGGCTTGGGTCTACTTATCATTTTTCTTTGAATCTTTGGTTGTTGTCTTTTTTTGATTGTGTGTCTTTATTTTCTCTGCCGCCACAATAGATTTTTATGGTTATGTTCTTCTTATTCTCTCTCTCTCTCTCTCTCTCTCTCTCTCTCTCTCTCTCTCTCTCTCTCTCTCTCCCTTTCTCTCTCTCTCTCTCTCTCTCTCTCTCTCTCTCTCTCTCTCTCTCTCTCTCTCTCTCTCTCTCTCTCTCTTCCCTCTCCCCTCTCTCTCTTCCCCTTCTCTCTCTCCCTCTGTGTGTGTGTGTGTCTCTCTCTCCCCTCTCCCGTCTCTCTCTTCCCCTTCTCTCTCTCCCTCTCCCTTTATCTCTCTCTTTCTCTTATATTCTCTCTCTCTCCCTCCCTTTCCTTCTGTCTTGGAATCAATACAGTGTATTGGTTCCAAGGCAGAAGAGTGGTAAGGGCCAGGCAGTGGGGGTTAAGTGACTTGCCCAGGGTCACACAGCTGGGAAGTGTCTGAGGTCAGATTTGAACCTAGGACCTCTCATCTCTAGGCCTGGCTCTCAATCCACTGAGCCACCCAGCTGCTCCAGCAATATAGATTCTATTGGGGGATCCAGCTAACAAACAAGTTTCTCTCTCTCTCTCTCTCTCTCTCTCTCTCTCTCTCCTCTCTCTCTGTCTCTCTCTTCTGATACATATACATATGTGTATATATTTTATACATATAAACATAAATTATATAAATAAAAAGAATTCAATACAAATGTGTAAAGTACAAACATAAAACATAAAATGGTTAAAAATACCAAGTAGTTTGGGAGGGAGGACACTAGCTGTTGAGGAGATAGGAATGGCATCATAAAGAAGATGGTGACTGAACTATGTCTGAAAGTAAGAGAGGATCTTGGAGGGAATCTATTATAAGCATGTGGGACATGGGCCAGAGAAAAGACTACAAAGCATGGATTTGGCCCATTCTGCCTGGCTACAGAGAGGAAATGAGCCTTGCTACCAGGTTGGCACCTGGACCCAAGACCTGACCACTCCACCTTAGTTATGATTCTGATGGGGAGGGTGGATATGGTACCAATAAGAATTTTCCATTTTAAAATATCTGACCGAGAAAAAGGAGGATTCAGAAACAGTTCAGTGGAATGCAATGCAAAGAAGGAAATGGAAGATAAGAAGGGGATAAAGAAGAGAAGAGGGGTAATAAAGATGTCCTAATTTTAAAGCCATTTCCCTTTGTATATTTGGTGACCTTCCAGACACTTCATTCTTTCCACCAGTGATGAGCATGGACCTTGGGTGTCTGTGTAAAAAATTATCAAATTGACTTCTTGGCAGAATGTTAAGTAGGGCTGTGGTGACAGAGCAGCAAAGACCATTCCCAGTCAGAATGCTACCTCTCCTCATCCATTTTCCAGCTCTTGTATTTATTGTCAACATGGAGAACCATCTTCTTCCTCTGCAGATTTCCCATGTGCTTCCCTTTAACAGGCTGTAGGGAATGGCTTCCAACATCTCCTCTCACCTCGTAAAAGGCCATAGTGTGAATTGATGGCACATGTGGGATGCACGGCTGCATACTGCAAGACCCTCTCAGGCTGTCTCTGGGCCCAGCTCTGGCTTCTTCCCTTGACTTTATCCATCAGCATCAGTCTCCTCTCAGCTCCTCACCTTCTATTGGTTCCATATGCTGGTCCTGTAGATTGGCAATACTTGTGGCTTCAATCAAACCTTTGTGTAGCCCCATCACTTTGAAATAAGTCATTCCAAATGTGACCTCACTGATGTCTCAGAGCTAATTGAGTTAATTTTGACTAGGACGCCCATAAATTTGCCTCCCTCTTTCTCCTAGGTTGCTCTACAGGATGTGGGTCAATGGCTGCATTGCAAGTTGGTACCAGTCAGAGTTACAGTCAATAGTAAAGTTCCTACAGAAATACCCTTTGGTAACTGGGTTAAAATCTGCGTTAACTCAGAGCACTTACAAACCTTCTACTGACCCAGACCTGGTACCATTTTCTTTTTTCTTTTATCATATGGAACTTATGATTTTCTTGAATACACCTAACATATCCAGTAAAGTCACTGAATATAAATGATCCCTTGACAATAACTGTATATATACCATCATCATCATTGATTATTATTAATTGCAAATACTTAGGTAGTATTTTATGGTTTATAAAGTACTTTAAATATGTACTTCATATCACCCCTATAAAGTAGGTGTTATTTGTCATCTACATTTTACAGATGAGGAAATGTAATCTATGAGATTCTAAGTGACTTGTCCAGGGTCACACAGTTAATAATGGGATGCAATTTGAACTCTTTTTTTATTCCAAGTATAGAGCCCTATCCATAATGTCACATACTTGTTAGCTATTAGCTCAGCTCTCTTCAAAACTGAATATGTCCAAGTTGGATCAATCAAAGACCAGGTAACAAAGGTAACTTTATTTCTGGATTCTCTTTTTTTTTGTTCAAGATCCTTTTCATCTGAAGAGTGAGACTGTGTGCAATAGCAGAAAGAAATAAGGCGCTATCTTCAAGCTGTACTTTTGTCACTTACTCTGAGATACAGACCTTAACAAATCACGCTCTCTTACACCTCCCAATGAGGAGCCTTAGTGTGTGTCTTTATTTGCAAAAGGAAGGATTTTGGCTAGATGATCACCAAGTCTATAATTCTTACACACTATATACAATATAATTATATACAACCATATATTATGTATCATATATAGAAAAATAATAATTATTAAGTATATTAGTGGATTCTTCTATTTTCTCTATTGAAACACTATAATTCTTCTAGGTCTCATTCAGCTGCCTCTTTCTCTGGGAAGAAATTTCCTTTTATATTTGGTAATTATTTATATTTACTTACTAATACTATTTTTGTTGCCTCATTCTTACATAGAGAAGACTGATGAATGAATAAAAATATATATTTTTAGCACTTAATATCTGCCTTGCATTCATTGTGCTAGGAACATAAATACAAGGAAAGAGAGTCCTGCCCTTCATTGAGCTTAGATTCTAATAGGATAAGACAATACTTTTTTTAGGGGCATGGTGGCCAATGAGGGATGTATTGGTCTGAGGAAGTCATAGAGATAGTGAATTTATTTATAGGGAAGTCACACTACATGTCCTTTCAAACATTACTAGTACTATTGATTTGATTACTGTCTTCAGAGCAAGAGAAGGAAAGGCAGGTGCATAGCAAGATTTCAGGTAGATGCCACTGTTCCATGACTGAATGACCCATCAAGGTGATATTTGGTGCCTGGGACCAATCAACTTATATAATGATCTAAGTGGACTAGTTTGTACTTCCTTGGTGATCAATCAATTGGTTTGGGCCATGGGCCATAGATTTTGGAGGTCCAGGTTCAGTGTGGAACATGATGGTCCAGATGGGAAGGAGAACAGTGGAAGCATTCAGATAGAAGGGTGGCCCAAGTGGCCATCTGGATGACTGGAGAGGATGTGAAGTTGAAGGATGATTTGCTTCTCATAGCTTACATAAAATTGTTTCAAGCATCTGAATGGCCTTGGGTTCTCAAAGGCTCTTCTGTTGAATGAGAAGCTTTGGCAGGTCCCACCAAAGTGAAAAAAGTCTTACAGTGTGATTCCAGTGAATGACTTCAAGTCTCCAGACTTAAGAACTGGTGAGTGGAGGGACTCAATGCCTGGTTAGTAAAAGAACAATGAATATTTTGGCCATCTCATCTCTTAAAGTACATATGGTAAGGTGTCAGGTAAGAGGGGATTATTTATGATTTGTCTGGGTGAAGAGAGTGAACCCACTGATGAAGCAAAAAATCCAAGAAATATTGAAGAAGTGTGTATATTTAATCTATTCTGCTCTGTAGACCTTATGAAGGCTGGAACCATATTTTCTTTGCTCAGACCTTAAAGTGGTTATTTTTGTACTCGGGGTAGGTAGGAGATGCAGTAGATAGAGAAGTGGGCTTGGAATTTAGAAAACTGATCTTCCTGAGTTCAAATCTGGCCTCGGGCATTTCCTAGCTGTGTGACTTTGAGCGAGTTTCTTAATTGTGTGCCTTAACTACCTCATGTCAAATGAGCTGGAGAAGAAAATGACTAGTATCTTTGCCAAAAAAATTCCAAATGGGGTCATGAAGAATCAGACACAACCAAAAAAAACCAAAACTGAACAACAAAGCAAAACCTTTGTAGCATGGCCTCTTCATCTATAAAAAGAGACAAATAGCAAGGATTTAATACCTTAGGGTCCAATTCAAAGCAATAACTTAAAAAAATAATAGCTAGCATTTCATAAAGAACTTTACAAATATTATCTCACCTGATACTTACAACAACACTGGGAAGGAGTACCATAATTAAACAAATTTTATTATTGAGGAAACTAAGTCAAGAATTTAAATGACTAGCCCAGGATAACATGGATAGTGTCTGAAGCCAGCTTTGAGTTCAGATCTTCCTAACTCAAAGTCCAGTGCTTTATACATTGTACTAACTACATTCCTTTATTGAAATATTGAGAAATGACAGATCTGCAGCATCATATCATTGCTAGGAATTATAGAGATTCAGATAAATTGTCAACTTAAATGAGAAGAAAAAGATTACATCTTTGCTTTCACTAACCTATAATTGAAATTTAGCATTTTCCTTTTAAGTTTACAGATATAAGCAACAAACCATAATCTGGAGAATGGGTCCAGAGGCATCACTAGGCTGTTACCATAGGGGTCCATGATACAAGAAAAGGTTAAGAATTTCTGGTCTAGATGCTTTTTACAGGTCTGTCTAGATCCAAGCCCTGTAAGATGACTTTGGTTCATTTCCCAGGTCTGCTTTTCACTAGATGAAGAATCTTGGGTAAATAATTTACCTGTAAATGGTGGTGCAGTGGATAAAGCACTGAGTCTAGAGCCAGGAGGACCTGAGTTCACATACATCTTCAGATACTTCCTAGCTATGCACCTTGGGCAAGTCACTTAACCTCTGCTTTCCTCAGTTTCCTTATCTATAGAATGGAGATACCAATAGCAACTACTTCCCAGGGAGATTGTAAAGAATCAAATTAAATAATTTACAAAGCACTTTGCCAACTTTAAAGTACTATAAAATGCTATTCTTTGATGAACCTGAACTTCATCTTCTGTAAAATGTGGATAATAATGTATATACTATTCACTTTGGTTGGGGTGTCGGAGAGAGAAAAAAATCTTGTGTATGATATGGTCTATATATAAATGTAAGCTGTATTTATAAATGACTGTTGACCTTAACCATCATCAGCTGGGACTTCTGTTATTCATATAAAAGCACCTTACACATGTTACATTTTAGTAATGGCCTATTTTTAGCTTAGCAATGGGGTGAAACTGAGACCACGTTTGGAAGCACAGTCATGACCTCCAAAATCCAAAGATGTCAGGCAAGTGTGACCTGCCACAGGGTCGTGGCTCCAAAAGGTCAATGAACATTTGCTCCCCAAGGAAGAAAATCTAATGGTGTTTAAATGCTATGGGACCCGTGTGCAAAGAAAGGCTGTGGCCTTGGCTTGTCAGTAACCGCTTGCATTTGCCCCTAGTAGGACCTCAATTAGGTTGACACTGGAGAAAATGAGTTTGGGGGAACCAGGTGTGATGGCTTTGTTCTGAAATATGGCACTAAGCCCAGCAATTCACTTGTCCTTTATGGCACCGAGTTTATTCAGAGGTAGTATATGTGAAGTAAACAATAAAAGATGAGCTACTGATAAATTCTTGACTTGATTTGATCATTTTATGGGGGTGGTAGGGGGGTGTTATTTTGTATCTGATTCCAACTTGTAAGGAAAACATAGTTATTAAAGTAGAAATTACATGAAAGCTTGAAAGGAGATGCTAAAACCTTGTTCAGTTTCCTGGTAGTTGAGGAATGAAAAGCTAAGCAGAGTTTAACTCATATATTAGAATTTGGGGAGAAGAGATTTCAATGATTTCAGAGAAAATTTAGTTTGGATCTCCTGGCCTAAGATTCTATGAGGAAGTCAACTCTTGGAAATCGGTCTGCTCGCAAGAATAATATTTTGTTGACACAAATAATTTTAATCGGGAAGGAAAAGGGGAGCTTTCTAAGGAGACCTGATGTGTATGTACCAGAAACTAATCAACATACTCATATTTTTAAAAGGCAGGTTTGGAAGATCTAAGACAGCACCCAGGGAACTGGGAATAAATGCACAAGAGAGGCATGGTCCCTTAAGAGTAGTATCAGGAATTCAAAAGCAGAATGATCTGAGGATTGTGAAGAATGTTAGGGACATCAAAAAAGATTTCTTATTTGTTATGTTAAGGCAAAAAGGAAAATCAGAGAAGAGATAGGACCACTGCTTGGGAGGGAATGGGATGATGATAGTGGGAGACAGAAAATCAAGAACAATTTAATCCCTATTTTGCTTTCATTTTCTTGTGCCAGGATGATTAGTATATGAAAATGATAATGATAAACTAACACCCCCAAATTTCTGTGATGCAGCTAAACTAGTCCTTAGCAAGTAATCCTATAAACATACAGAATAGAACAGAAAAAGAGAAAATCAAGGAAATAAACATGCATTTAAAAAACTGAAAATTAACAATAAGTCTAAAATAAGTGCAAAATGGGAAATATTAAAAATTAGAGGAGAAAGAGACTGAAACTTTAAAAAATGATAAATAGAAATGAATAAACTAAGAGTTGATTATTTGAAAAAGCTAATAAAATTGATAAACCTTAAGCTAATCTAACTGAAAAGAAGGCAGAAAACCAAATTTAAAAAATAAGAAATAAATAAGGTAAAACAATAAAAAAAACCAAGAAGAAATAAAAAGAATATTCAGAACCCATTATGAACAGTTGAAGGCTAACAAAAATGAGAACCCAAAAGAAACAGATGAATACCTTCCAAAATATAAAATATCCAAACAGACCAACGATCAAATAAAGTTGTTAAAAAACTCAATTTCAGAAAAGGAAATAGAACTAGCTGTAAAGGAACTATCAGAGGAAAACATTGCTGCTCCTGATGGATTTACCAAAGAATTCTACCAGATTTTTAAAGAAAAATTAGTACCCATCCATCACAAAAATTGAGAAAATAAAACCTTATTTGAATCCTTTTATGACACAAATCAAGTAATAAAACAGAGAAGGATAAAACACAGGAGAATAATAGGTCAATATCATCAATGAATATCAAATCAACATTTTAAATAAAATCCTGTCAAACTACAGTGACTTATCCAAGAAATCATTCATTATGGTCAAGGTGGAATTGTATCAGAGAAATCAAGAAAATTCAATATTAGGTAAATAATCCTCATAATCATATTAAAAACCAAAACATCCAAAACACATGCTTTTCTCAATAATGCAGAAAAAGTCTTTGACAAATATAACACTCACTTATATTAACTCTACAAAATATAGGCAAAGAGGGACCTTTAAAATATTACATAAAACATCTGAAACCAAAAACAAACATCATATGCAATAGGAGCCTACTAAAAAAGATTCCCAGCCCATATTATATGCCAGACTACACACTGGGGATACAAAAAGAGATAAAAGATGGTCTCTGTCCTCACAGAGTTCACAATATAATAGGGTAGACAACACATAAACAAATAGATACTAACAAGGTATATAGACAAGATAAATAGGAGATAATGGGGGAAACATTTAGAATTAAGAAAGGTTGGATATTAAAAACACTGAAGAGCAAAGGAATAAATGGAGATTTTCTTTGATATGTAATATCTATCTAAGACCATCAGCAAGCATTATCTCTAATAGGAGTCAAGCTAGAAGCTTTCCCAATAAGATCATAAATGAAATAAGAATGCCCATTATCACCTCTGTTATTCAATATTATACTAAATATGCTAATTATGATAAGAGAAGAAAAAGAAATGAATGAAATTAGACTAGGTAATAAAAGAACAAAGTGATCACTTTTTTGCAGATGGTATTATGGTATGCTTGGATAATTCTAGAAAACCAATAAAAAACTAACTGAAACAATTAACAGTTTTAGTGAAATTGTGGGATATAAAATAAGCCCACATGCTATCAGTATTTCTACATATTATCAACAAAGATCAACAGCAAGAGATAGAAAAAGAAATTCCTCTTAAATGAACTGTAGATAATAGAAAACACTACCAAAACAAACCCAGAAACCATATGAACTTATTTACAAAATACTTTTAGCACAAAAAAAGTCAGATTTAAACAATTGGAAGTATATTAATTGCTCATGGGTAGGATGAATAAATGTAAAAATGGCATTTACGTAGACTAATCTACTTATTTAGTGTCATATCAATAAAATTGTACAAAAATTATTTTATAGAGCTAGAAAAAAATAACAAAATTCATCTGAAAAAACAAAATGTCAAGATTATAAGGGGAATGGAAAAAAAATAAAAAAAATGAGCTAGAAGTACCAGATCTCAAATTGTATTACAAAGCAGCAATAATCCAAACAATCTGCTACTGGCTAAGAAATAGAGTGGTGGACCAATGGAAGGGTTTAGATACATAAAACATAGTAATAAATGACCTTAGTAATTTAGTGTTTGATTAATCAAAAGATACAACCTTTTGGGACAAGAGTTCTCTATTTGCCAAAACCTGTTGGGAAATTGAGAAGTGGCATGACAGATATTGAGAACAGACCAACATCTCACACCATATAGCAAGGTAAGTTCAACATCGGTACATGTTTTAGACATAAAGGATGACACCTTAAACAAATTAGAAGAGTATGGAATAGTCTACCTGTAAGATCTATGGATAAGGGAAGAAATTAGAACCAAACAAGAGATGGAGAGTAATATAAAATTAAAAAGAGAGAATTTTTATTATGTAAAATTATATTTCATTATGTTAAGTCAAAAAGATATTATGCAAACAAATACAACCATGATTAGAATGAAAAGAGAAAGCTGGAAAAATTATGCAGCAACTATCTCTGATAAAGGACTATTTGCTCAAATATAAAGAGAATGAAGTCAAATTTATAAAAATAAGTAATTCTCCAAATGATAAATAATCCAAGAATATAAACAGGCAATTTTCAGATGATGAAATAAAAAACATCTATAGTCATATGAAAAATGTCCTAATTCACTCTTGATTAGAGAAATGCAAAATAAAACAACTTTGAGGTACCACCTCACACCTATCAGATTTGCTAATATGACAGTAAAGGAAAATGATATATGTTGGATGAGATGCAGGAAAATGGAGACATTACTGCACTGTTGGAGTTGTGATTTCATCCAACCATTCTGGAGAGCCATTTGGAACTATGCTCGAAGGACTTTGAAGCTGTGCCTACCTTTTAATCCATCAACACCATGATTAAGTCTGTATCCCAAAGAGATGTTTAAAAAAGGAAAATGAATTTATTCATACAAAAATATTTATTGTAGCTCTTTTTCTGTGGTAGTGAAGACTTGGAAACTGAGGGGATGCCCATCAATTGGGGAATGGCTGAACAAGTTGTGATATATGATAGAGTAGAGACTTGAAGCAGATATACCCATCAGCAGGCTATTTCAATAGTCTAGATTTAAGGTGATGAACATCTGCTCTAGAATAGGAGTAGTGTCAAAGGAGAGAAGTAAGCATTTGGGGAAATGAAACAAAAGTGAAACTAATGGCAATGGCTTGGATATGAAGGGTGAGAGATAGTGAGAAATCCAGGATAACTCCTAGCTTATGAGTCTGAAGGTCTGGTGGGGAATGGTGTCGATCTCTACAGTAATAGATAAGGCAGAGATGGGGAGGGCAGGTAGAGTTTAGGGGGAAAGATGAATTCTGTTCTGGACAAGTTTCATTTAAAATTTCTACTGAACATCTAGTTTGAGAAGTCTGAAAAGTGGTTGGAGATAAGAGATTGGAGGTCAGCAGTGGGACTGAATTAGGAGAGATAAAATTGAAAAATTTCATAGTAGAGATGTCCATTAAATCAATGAAAGCTTCCAAGTAAAGTAGCATAGAGGAAGAAGAGAAGAGGGGCTCCAGACCAACCCCCTGTGGGGCCCCTACAGTTAGAGCATGTGAACTTGATGAGTAGCCAACAAAGGAGACAGAGAAGGAGCAGTTGTATAGGTAGAAGGAGAATCAGGAGAAAGTAGTTTTAAAAACCTAGAGCTAAGAGAGTATCAAAGAGGAGAAGGAAGTGATCATTAATGTCATAGACTTCAGAGAGGTGGAGAGGAATGAATACTGAGAAAAGGTGATTGAATTTGGCAATTAGGAGAGCATCAATAACTTTGGAGAGAGCTGTTTCAATGTAATGATGATGTTAGAAGCCAGACTATAAGAGGTTAAGAAGGACTGAGAGGAAAGAAAGTGGAGGCATTTGTTGTAGACAGTCTTTTCACAGAGGGTAGCCACAAAAATAAGATGTATAGGACAATATTAAGTGGAGATGGAAAGAATGAGTGATAGATTTTTTAGCATGGAAGAGATATGACATGTTTGGAGGTAGTAGGGAGGAGCCAGAAAACAGCGAGGGAATGGAAATTAGTGATAGAATGGGGATGATTTAGGAGGCAATTTGTTAGAGTAGATGGGATGGAAAGAGATCCCTTGGTCCTGTAGAGTGGTTAGCCTTGGTAAGGAGTAAAGCCATTTCATCATATGAGTCAAGGGTGAAGGAGGAGAGTGGTAGAAAGCATATGAGTGATACGAAATGAGAAAGAGGGAAGAAGAGAGAACTCATGGCAAATGGCCTTAATTTTTTGTGTAAAGGTTGAATTAAGTTTTTCAACTGACTGGATAGGAGAAGGAGGAACTGGAGGAACCATGGGAAGTTGAAAGAAGGATGAAAAAGTACAGAAATGCCACTCAAACATGGAATAATGAGTTGATGAAGGAAATATAGTGAGATTGCCTGGAAGAGGTGAGGGCCCAGATGAGACTGTTAAAGATTGTTTTATAGGGGACCCAATCAGAATTGATCTATGATTTTCTTCACCTTTCTTCAGCAGCACATATATGGGATTTAAGGTGGGATGGTGGGAGTGATCCAAACCTGCTCAGCAGGGCCCAATTGGTGAAATGAGAAGGTGGTA
This sequence comes from Monodelphis domestica, assembly GCF_027887165.1. NCBI lineage: Eukaryota > Metazoa > Chordata > Mammalia > Didelphimorphia > Didelphidae > Monodelphis > Monodelphis domestica. Next base: position 702,160,818 of record NC_077227.1, on the reverse strand, counting down.
GAAGGGACTCAAGAAAAGAGGAGATTATATTAATTTAGTTCCATAAAGAGTCAAAATGGAGAAAAGAGAGAGTATCTAGTATAAGGAAGATAGTTTGGGAAAGAATTTAGGAGTCGAGAAATTGGAGGTCAAGATGTAGTGGAAATACAGGATTTGTTAGGAAAAGAGGAAATGTGAAAACTAACTAATAGTTATGGTTATATATGGATAATTTAGAATTCTTAATCATGGAAGTGGTATACTTTTGGGTGATGGCAAGATCAAGGTGTGATCATCTTTGTGTGTGGCTGAGATGAGGGGAAGAAATTGGCCATGAGAAGTAGGTTGAGAAACTGAATGGTTAGGATGTTTCTGGGAGAGCCATTATGTATGTTGAAATACCCTAGTATGAGGGTAGCTGTTGGGGAGGAGAGAAAAATTGTGAGCCATGTAACAGACTCATTGAGGAAGGTAAGAGGGTGACCTAGAGATCTTTGTCAACAGCTATCAGCATTTTGATTGGGTGTTTCATATAAATATTATAAACATAAAAGAAAGAGGTGTTATGAGTGATGGAAGAGAGGGAGAATCATTAAGTGACAATAGAGAACAAGGAATATTCCAACTCCTCCTCCCTTAACCAGTGAGATAGGGAGAATGAGTAAAGGTACAACCAGTACTAGAAAGAGTGACCAGAGAATCTGTACCATCAGAATAAGCCAATTTTTAGCAATAGATAATAGAAGAAACAGGACAGTAAAAGATTTAGAATGAAGGGACGTTTATTACCTATGGAACATATATTCCATAGGGCACAGTGAAAGGGTTAGGTGGTGTTTAGTTGGAACTTTGGGGCAGGAGGGTTGAGGGAATGAGAATGAGGAACTGGGTAGTGGTGGAAAGAGAACAAAGTTTGGAAGATGACCTACAGGAATTCAGGATCATTGAAATTTGTAAGATATAACCAATAAATATAGAAATAAAGTGATTCTTCCTACCCTCCCTATTATTTGATATAATTCTGGAAATACTAGCAATAGAAGCAAGACAAAAGAAAGAAATTCAAGGCATAAAGACAGATAAAGAGGAGGAAAAAATCCTTATTTACTGATATGATGGAAAATCCTAGAGAATCGGCATTAAATGAAATAATGAATAGTGCTAACAAAGTTTCAGGCTACAAAATAAGCACTAAAATCAACTGCCTTTCATTATAACAATAACAATATTCAAAAGGCAATAGCAAAAGAAAATCTCATTTATTTAAAATTTCAAGTAACTACAAAATGCATAAATTATCTGAGGTTCAATCTATTAAAACAGACAAAAGATGTATAGTTTTGATTATAAAGTATTCCTTGAAGAAATAAAGAATCATTTAAATAGTTGGAAGAATATTCAGTGCTCATAACTGAGCTGTACTATTATAATTAAATGACAATTTTACCTGAAGTTAATTTACTTTTAATTGTTTTTGTTTAACTTAACTACTTTTAATGCTACACCATTCAGATTTTCAGAGAGTTGATTTCTAGAACTTGATTAAATAATAACAAAATCTATTTGGAAAAACAAACAATCCTCCATCCCTTAAAAATCAATTGATCAGTCAACAAGCATTCATTAAGTAATTAAAGGAAGCTAGGTGGTACAATGAATAAAGAGCCAGTCCTGGATTCAGGAACACCTGAGTTCTAATACAGCCTCAAACTAGTTATATAATCCTGGGCAAGTCTTTTAACCTTGTTTGACTCAGTTTCCTCATCTCTAAAATGAGCTGTAGAAAGAAATGGCAAACTACTTCAGTATCTTTGCCAAGAAAACCCAAAATGGAATCACAAAGTCTGAGATGACTGAAACAAATGTACCAGATACTTTATATATATATATATTTTGGATATATACATATAGATAGATAGATATACTTTTTATGTAGTGTTTGACACTATACAAAAATAGAATTGAAACAGTTCAAATCCTCATATGGACAAAGTCCTCATAGGACATGAATTGATTCAGTATATTCTGAGGAAGGATTCAAACACAAGTCTTTCTGACTCCAAGTCTATCTACCTCTTACACTAGGGCATTCTTATAATTATTTTCAAATCTCTAAATGTTGGTGCCTGGGGACAAAATTTTGATCATCCTAGTCTTGTAACAGCTCCCTCAAAGGGCCTACTTATACTTTTCTGGGATGCCAGGGTCTTCTAAACCACACCATTTGCCCCTCCTATAAATCCTAGATGAAGTGCTCCAAAAGACCTCAAAAGCTGTCTAGCCCAATCCTTTCATTTTCCAGATGAGGATATTGAGGCTAGGGAATATAAGTGAACAAAAGGTCACACAGGCATAAACATCAGATACAAGATTTGAACTAAGGTCTTCTACACCCCCCCCTCCCCCCTTTTCAATGTAACACAGTGAAGACGGGAAAAAGAAGAGAATCTTTCAATTAATTTCTTGGAGGGTATTGACTCTATTTGTATTTTGTAGGGAAGAGAATAGGTGGTGTCTGGATGAGGGGAGAAGAAATCTCCTTATAGTCTCATTTAGTATTTCTTTTTTTCAACAATCGCAAGGATCTGTTGGGAATAATTAGAGGTATCTTTTTTTATCTTTTGTCTATCAACATCAAAAGAACACGGCCCCTCCCCTTTGAATCATAAAAACTGTTTTTAGCACAAATTAGGAAAAGTTGGGAGAATGAGATAGACGGGGTTTGGGGGAAGGGAAGGAAACATGGATTCCAGGACAATGCCATTTTATTTGTATATGAGAGTAAAAATACCCCCACTCTTCTCCAGAGCCCATTAGAGCTTTGAGGAGTCAGCAATTTAGTTCCCTGTCGCAGCGAGGCTAATTAGCACTGGGTTAACTCCCATTGTGAGGGCGCTGGCTTCACATCAGAGGATAAAGGGGCCGGCCACGCTCCAGAATGGCTGTGCTACTCAGGAAGCTTGGGACATGTGTCATGGCGAGGGACAAACAGGGCCGGCAGAGACCTGGCAGGGGAGACTGCAGTTTGCTGCTCCGGACCTTGTATCTCCCCTCTCTCCCCCGTGCCCCCAGCTCCCATTACGCTTTATCAGTTTCCTTTTTGCTTGGATGCAAACAAAAGTCTGGCCCCTACCTGAAGGCCGGGGGAGACAGTGTTACACAGGATATTCCCAGCATTTTCAATATTTCCTCTTCAGGAACGTTTCGAGTGTCTGACTGACATGTCCTAGCGAAAGTGCTTGTGATTCCCCCCGGGACTATTGGGGCCATGAAACTCCAAAACATAATAATAACAAAGCCATAAATTCTGACCTGCCGGACTGTACAACTCGAATAACACCTCCCCAGCTGTGGCCTGTGTGCCCCGGCTCTGTGAAGATGGCAAACCCCGGGGAGAAAGTTCACGGTGTATTTGTCACATTGAGCAGGGCCAAGAGCTTTTAATAAGAGAAAAACGGCCAGATTCCGAGCTATAGAACATTCGCTGCTGTTTACATTGTGTTGTGCCGTCTCCCTTCCCCACTCTCTGTCTTTCTGTCTGTCTTTTCTCTCTGTCTTTCTGTCTGTCTCTGTCTCTACCTCCCTCTCTCTGCCTCCCTCTCGTGCCCTTCCTTGCTCCCTTCCTCCCTCCCCACCCTCCTCTCTCTCCCTTCTTTCTTTCTTTCTTTCTTTCTTTCTTTCTTTCTTTCTTTCTTTCTTTCTTTCTTTCTTTCTTTCTTTCTTTCTTTCTTTCTTTCTTTCTTTCTTTCTTTCTTTCTTTCTTTCTTTCTTTCTTTCTTTCTTTCTTTCTTTCTTTCTTTCTTTCTTTCTTTCTTTCTTTCTTTCTTTCTTTCTCTCTCTCTCTCTCTCTCTCTCTCTCTCTCTCTCTCTCTCTCTCTCTCTCTCTCCCTTCCTTCCTTCCTTCCTTCCTTCCTTCCTTCCTTCCTTCCTTCCTTCCTTCCTTCCTTCCTTCCTTCCTTCCTTTCTTTCTTTCTTTCTTTCTTTCTTTCTTTCTTTCTTTCTTTCTTTCTTTCTTTCTTTCTTTCTTTCTTTCTTTCTTTCTTTCTTTCTTTCTTTCTTTCTTTCTTTCTTTCTTTCTTTCTTTCTTTCTTCCTTCCTTCCTTCCTTCCTTCCTTCCTTCCTTCCTTCCTTCCTTCCTTCCTTCCTTCCTTCCTTCCTTCCTTCCTTCCTTTCTTTCTTTCTTTCTTTCTTTCTTTCTTTCTTTCTTTCTTTCTTTCTTTCTTTCTTTCTTTCTTTCTTTCTTTCTTTCTTTCTTTCTTTCTTTCTTTCTTTCTTTCTTTCTTTCTTTCTTTCTTTTTCTTTCTCCCCCTCTCTCCCTTTCTCCCTCCCTCCCTCCTTCTTTGCTTCCTTCCTTGCTTCCTTGCTTCCTTCCTTCCTTCCTTCCTTGCTTCCTTGCTTCCTTCCTTCCTTCCTTCCTTCCTTCCTTCCTTCCTTCCTTCTTTTCTCTCTTTATTTCTTTTTTCATTCCTTACATTGCTGTCTTTCTTCTCTATTCCTCTCTCTTTCCTTCTTTCCCTTCCTGCACTCCACTTGTCTCTCTTTGTTTCTAGTTCTGTCTCTCTCTTCCTCTACTCCTGTCTACCATCTGTTTCTGTGACTACCTCTATCTCTCACTATCTCTTTTTCTCTCCCACTCCTCTCCCTTTCTTGTGTCCTTTTTAAACCCCTCTAAATAAAAATGTCACAGAATATTCCAGTAGAAGGAGCCTTAGTCATCTTCCAGTAGAAATATCTCATTTTTCATAGGAGAAAACTAAGGTTCTGAAAAGTAATGTAGCCACTAGGTCACCCACCTAGTAAATATCAGAATTGGGCTTCTCTTATAGCCAAAGACTCAGATTCCAGGCCTGGTGATTTGCAGTTTGATCTCAGGCAAGTCATCTGGCTCTTTGAAAAAGCAGGTATAATTTTGTTCAGCCTTCTTGGGGAGTAATACTGTGCCCTTTGCCAAGAATGACACATGGTTAATACTGAAGGTGGCTTTGGGGGGGGAAGGAAATGGGCTGAGGGCATCTCATCATCCCACACATTCTTTGGGGATTATGAAAACCATTAGCCCAGCCACAATTGAGACATTCATAAATGGCCACCAGTCACTGAGAGGGGAAGGAATAGTCCTGCTTCTTGTTTCCCCCTGCAGGGACCTAACCACTCCTGACACCCTGGCAAAGCCTACTGGAACTTCCAAAACTCCTTGTGGAGCACACGCTGACCTCCTGGATGGAAAATATCACAGTGCTCTTCCTAGTAACTGGTACTGTGTGCTCTCTGTGACTTTCCCCTGCAGATCCTGGAGGAGGCCACAGACTGAGGAATTCTTACCCCACCCTCGAGAGAAAGACTGTTACCATGTCTCCATTTTACAGATGAGGAAATTGAGACCTGGTGGGAAGTTGGATGGATAGCTCTTAAGCCCTGGGCCAAGTTCATGGCATTCTAGGGAATGGAATATATAGTGTGACTCCCCTCACGTCCCTGGATCTCCTTGTCCTGTTGGTTTTCATTCTGAAGGATTAGCTAAAGCTAACAGATGCAGCTCTATGACAATGCTAGGAAATACCAGAGAGCAAACCTGCTTAGAGTTTGACTTACAGATTGCTAAGAAGGGACTACAGACAGAAAAATTGATGAGGGGCCTCCAGGAGGCACCATTTCCAGGCAGCCACGGGATCACAAAATTTTTCCTTGCAAATCACCGAGTCCAACCCTTGTTTTTTGTTTTTGTTTTTGTTTTTGTTTTTATTTGAGAAAAGGAAACAGGCCTAGAGAAAAAAAAATATTTTTTTCTAGGCCAAGAGACACTGGGTTAACAGAGACAGAATTTGAATGGAGTTCCTCAGTTTCTAAAATCTAGAATTTTTTTGCACTTCATGACATTGCCTGGTAGTAAGTTAGTGACAGAATCATATCAAATCAGAATCAAGAGGGGTTTCAGTGTAACCTGTGCCTGAAAAGGAATCTAATCTTCAATAGCAAAGAGGTCATGAAGTGGGGTGGGTAAGGTCAAGTAGACATGGATATCTATTTGATATGGGACCATGGGCAAGTCACAGATTCTGAAGCTCAAAAGAGATAATGCTGTTAAAAGTTTTCTGCAAACTCTTGAAAGTTACATAAATCTTCACTGTTTTTATCCTTGACAAGAGGCTACTCACACTCTGCTTGAAGGTTCCCATTCACAGAATCTCAGAATATGGACCTTCTGTTTGGTTAAGGGTCAGAGGGGATCAAGGGGATTCTTGTACTATTGGAAGAAAATACAGACCTGTCCCTAGGATCTTGATACATGGCATGACACAAGAGTAGAAGAGTTCCACCTGGCGTCACTTTGTCTTCAACAGGAGAGAAGGGCAACCTTCTCTTTCACCTTGTCATGCCCTCTATAATTTTATATAAGGAAGCTTGATGGCAAAGTAGCCAGATAATTGGTTTTAGAGTCAGGGAGACTTCTGTTCAAATCTGGTCTCAGAGACTAGCTGTGTGATCTTGGACAACTCATTTAACCTTTGTCTGCTTTAGTTTCCTCAACTGTAAAATGAGAAAATAATTGTACCTACCTTATAGGGTTCTTGTAAGGATCAAATGAGATAATATGTGCAAAGAACGTAGCATAGTGCTTGGTATATATTAAGTACTTTATAATAATAACAACAATAATAATACTTATGTTTTTATTAGAAAAGATTGGTTTAAGGACCAGAGCTAAAGAATCCTCTTTGTAGATGTCCTTCCATGCTTCATAATCAAATTAGCTCATATCCTACCTATCCTACATGGCTAGTGATCTGGTTAATGAGAATTTTAGTTGGCTAACTTTGACCCTAAGCATAGGCAGAGTAACCACTTGCCCATAGAACAAAATGTGTCATGGACTAGAAATTCAGAAACTTTGTTTTGAATTTTGGCTCTAACATTTATTTATTTATTTTTAAATTTAAAATTTTTATTTAATTGATTAATTTAGAGCATTTTCCCAGGATCACAAAAATCATGTTCTTTCCCACCCCTTCGCCTAAACCACTCTCATATCTGATGCACAATTCCACTGGGTTTTACATGTGTCATTGATCAAGACCTATTTCCATATTATTGATATTTGCACTAGGGTGATCTTTTAGAGTCTACATCCCCAATCATATCCCCATTGACATTTATTAACTGTGTTTTGATAAGAAAAATATTTGTTTTCCTGCCTCAACCTGCTTATTTGTAAAATGGGATTAATGCAATATATACTCCTTTCCTTATAAAGTCATAGAGAGAGAAGAGGCATAGTCCTGTCAACTTTAGAGCCACTGACCTTCTAACAGTCCACTGAGTCTTTCCATTTGACTTGAAGCCCAAACCAGCTTTCTAATGTTGTCTCTTTCTATTAGAATGCAAGCTTCTTGAGGGGAGGGAGGGACTGTCTTACTTTTATATTTCTGTTTTAAATACTTAACACAGTCCTTTCATTCATTCAATAGATTCACTCATTAACTCATTCATTTCCTCATTTTTCACACAAAGTGCTATTATTATTATCATCATCATTGTTCAGAGTATAATGATCAGAGAATCATGACTGGCCATTTTTCAATAAATCTTTCCCTATTCCAAGCTGGTTACAATAGCCAAAATCTTAGGTGTCTGGGTTAATTTCTTGCATTAAACCATTGAAGACTTCCTTTACTGTGCAAGTGTATTTTCTGAGAAGTGTCAGACACTGAGACCTTAGCTTTTAACACCTTAGGATGATATAACTTCTCAGTTTACTTAAGTGTACTACAAAACCCTGAAGGCATGGGGAAAGGAACAAGTCAGTAATGATGAGGAAAAAGGAAGAGAAAGTCCTCTTAGAGATTCTGAACCTGGAATGAGCTTGGTTTGTTTTAAATAAGTTTATAATTGTAATTTATAATTTAATGAATCATAGCACATTTATAATTTATAGTAGCCCCAGCTAACATTTATATAATGCCTTAAGGTTTGCAAAGCACTATGCACATTTTGTTTCATTTGAGAAAGGGATATACCATATAATTAGTTTCCTTTGAAATCTTATATGTTACTCTTTTAAAAACATTAATCTGAGGAGGAGTGAGGACTTCACTAGACTGTAAGATGGATCCAGGACCCCAAAAGTTTAAGAAACCTGGAAGAGGAGGATAATCTAAGAGCCTTAGATGAAGCCTGAAGGGAAATAGTCCCAAAAGAGGGAAGGAGATTAGCCTAAAGCCTAAAACAAACTCTATGAACTTCATCAGCCCTAAAGAGCTCATCTCAACTCATAGAACCTTAGAGCTAGGAAGGAACCTTAGTGATCATGTAGTAATCAAGACAATTAGGAGCAGTTAGGTGACTCAGTGGATAGAGAGCTAAACATGAAGAGATGAGGTCTTGGGTTCAAATCTCACCTCCTAACTGTCTGACCCTGGGTAAGTCACAATACCAATCATCTACTGTTCTTCTGCTCTGGAACCAATACTTAGTATTAATTCTAAGACATAAGGTAAGGGTTAAAAAAACAATTGTGGGGGCAGCTGGGTGGCTCAGTGGATTGAGAGTCAGGCCTAGGGAGGTCCCAGGTTAAAATCTGGCCTTTGACACTTCCCAGCTGTGTGACCCTGAGCAAATCACTTAACCCCCATTGCCTAACCCTTACCACTCTTCTGCCTTGGAGCCAATATACAGTATTGACTCCAAGATGGAAGGTAAGGGTTTAAAAAAAATGAATTGATACTAGAACAGAAGGTAAGGATTAAAAAAAAAATGAAGTCAATTGGATTTGGGCTATAGAAAATCATGTTCAAATCCCAGGCCCTCCTTTTCATTATCTGTATGTAAAATTAAGAGCTTAAACCAGATGAAACTGGAAGGTCCCTCCCAACTCTAAATTCCATGATGCATGAGGTTTGAACTCCTTATTTTACAGAAAAGGAAACTAAAATGTGTTACTGGAGGTTAAGTAGAGTTAATGGCAGATTGGGACCTGAAACCCAGATCTCTCACCTCCTTGGCTAATGATTTTTCCACTACACTACCTTCCTTCCTTATGCTTTTGAAGTTTCAATAGCTAAGTGTTATTTTGATTTCAGGACCTCCATTGCACTCACATCTCCATTCCCTTCCACTTTCTTCACACTTAGCCTAACATTTCGTCATCTCTTGCTAAAAGCATTTTGTGGAATGCATTCATTAGAAAATTAAAGTGAAATAAACTTCCTTTTTTATAAATAGGAAAAGTCCCAGAGACACCTGGAAGTGTTAAAACTTCAGATATGGAGACTGACAAGCTTAAACATTTGCGTTCTTTAAGTATGTTTGGTTTGGGGAGGAGACAACAGTTGTACAGAACTCTGAGAGCTCCTTAGATGAACATTGCAGTTCCAAAACAAAGCAAATAAGGACTGTTTGGTCACCTTTAAGGTCTCTACTCTCCAAAGAGGCAGAAGTCATGAATTAGAGGTTCCACTTCATCCTGTGGAATAGGAAGGAATGGCCCCAGACATAATTAGAAGTAAGTGGCTCATAGGAAGAGGGGAAAACACTCAGGAAATAGACTGACTCATGTTAGACCTTTTCTCTGCCATGCAATAAGTAATTTCTTTGTGTGAGCTTTTACCAACAGTCAGACTAGAGTAATGCAAGCAGCACGGGACCTGGAATCAGAATTTCTGATTCAATCATTTGCTAATTCTGTGACCCAGGGCAAGTCACTTATGAGTTCTCTGTGAGCCTCACATTTGTTGTTATTTAATTGTTTTTGGTTGCTTCTGACTCTTTGTGACCTCATTTGGGGTTTTCTTGGCAAAGACATTTGGTATGGTTTGCCATTTCCTTTCTAGCTCATTTTACAGATGAGGAAATTGAGGCAAAAAGGGTGAAGTGAATTACTTGCCCAGGATGACACTAGCTGAGATTGATTTGAATTGAGAAGGTGAGAACTTCCTTATTCCAGGTCCCACACACCCCTTTGCTACTTTTCTAATCTTCCTTGCATGTATTCCATAATCTAGCAACACTGGCTTCCTTACTGTCGCTGGCATACTTACAGTCTCTGAATCACCTAGTTGCCTTCAGATTCATCACCTATAAAGTGACGACTCTATACTTGCACTAGCTACCTTCCATGATAGTCATGAGTGTAATAGAGGGAAGTCTATTGGAAAGGGGTTTTTGTAGGATGGGGATATTTATCCCTTTCTCAGGGACATGTGAAATGAGCGGTTTCAAGTTCATCCTATTTGCCTCCCCTACTTCTAATGAAAGCATTGGAGGCAATTCTTCAGAGAGTATTGACTTAACTAAGGAAGAGATGGCACTTTGTAGACCTTAAAGAAAGACACAACTTCTGTTATTAGGCTCTTTTCCTTTTTTTGAGTATTTGGAAAGTCTATCAGGCTCTTTTCCACTTGCCATGAGGGAGTGGGGAAGAGGTTCTTCTCTTTATCCCTTTTCCAGCAATAACGGAGACGTAGGCAAATCTAAGTCTGTGTCTTGAGACCTTAGTTGCCTCTTCAGTTCTTGTTTCTTTTCATGAATATAACTGACCATGGTGTGATCATGTGAGATAGATTTTTTAAGCACAGAGTGTACCTCAAGAGGGTAGTTAGACTTGGGCATTAAGGAGATCACTTAGTAAAAGGTGATTAGAAATGATGAACAGGAAGATTTCAGAGAGAGTTGGAAAGATTTATATGAATGGATGCAAGGTGAGATGAGCAGAACCAGGCAAACATTGAACACAGTAACAGCAATATTATGGAATGATCAACTGATAAGACTTACTACTCTCAGCAATACAATGATCCAGGACAATTCTGAGGGACTTATGACAAAGCATGCTATCCACCTTCAGAGGAAGAACTGTTGGAGTCCTTTGCAAATCAGAACGTATGATTTTTCACTTTATTTGGATTTTTATTGGGGGTTTTTGTCTTTATTTGATTATCCTCTTAAAAAATCAACAATATGGAAATGTGTTTTGCATGATAATACATGATTGAATTGCTTGCCAGTTCTAGGAAAGGGAAAGCAAGGGAGGGAGAAAGACAATTTGGACCATATAACTTTGGAAAACTTATGTAGAAATTTGCTATTACATGCAATTGATAAAATATCTTTTATGAAATCCACCCAAAAAAGATCTCTTAGTAAAAGATGGTCTAGAGTGGGAAGAAATTTGAGGCAAGGAACTGGTGCTGACTGGAAGCAGAGTTTTCTGAAGGTGCTATAGTGCTAATGGAAGGGAAGATGATTGATGATGGGACAATAAATTCAAGCAACTTTGTATATACTATATATATGTGTGTGTGTATACCTGTGTATTTATATATATATATATACATATTATTACATGTAATATATATATATAATATCCTATATGTCTGTATATATTTATCTTTATATATCTATATTCCTTTGCTACTTTTTCAGTCTTCTTATACTTTAGTTTCTGTATGTACTCCACAGTACAGAAATACTGGCTTCCTTGCTATTGATGGCACACTCCATATCCTGACTCCATGCCTTTTCACTTTCAGTATCCCCTGCCTGGAATGCTAATGCTATTCCTCTTAGTTTCCTTGTTAAGGTTTCCTTGACCTCCTTCAAGTCTCATCTTAAATCCTGCTGTTTACATGAAGTCTTTCCCCTCTGCTATTAGTGTCTTCCCTCTGAGATCGCCTCTGACTTAACCTCCATTTAATTTGTTTCTGTCTTTCTTTTATTCTCCAGTTCTTAACGTAGTCCCTATATATAGCAATTGCTTAATAAATGTTTCTTGACTTGGAATTTAGGTGTTACTTTTTTATTTTCAATGTGTACTTATGAGTCTTTTATGTCATAGGCATTTCTTTCTGTGGAAGAAATAAATAACTGTCCTCTACCTTCTTTACCTTGTATATTGAGTACCTTTCTAATGCCCTATGGGGAAATCCTAGGCAAGAGCAAAACTTAGCTATGTTTAAAATATTCCCAGAAACATACTCTGGGAAAGTATTAAGAACCAAAGACAATGAAAAAGATCTCGACTTCTATCTTTAGAAGCTAAGTTTCCAAATGTCTGAACATCATTTATTTAAGCCCAGAGCTGGAGCCACATGGTAGGAGAGAATTCCCACAGGGTCTTGGTCCAGCACATATTTATTACATGTGAAAAACATTTTGTAAACCTCAAAGTGCCATAGAATTCTGAGTTATCACCATTAGCTTTGCAAAAAATAGTGTTGTGGAATCTAAAAAAAATCAAGTTGGCACTGGTAGGCACACACATGTACACACATATAGGTATGCATACATGAATAAATTTATGTATATGTACATATAAACATATATACATACATATAATCACAAGGAAATCAAATCTAGAAAGACCCCACAAATAGCAAACTATTTATAGTATCACTTTTATAATAGCAAAAATCTAGAACATAATAAATGTTTATCAGTTGGAGAATGACTAGATAGATTTTGGTACATGAATATAATATTACTACAAGGTATGAAATGATGACTGTGAAGAATACAGAGAAGCATAGGAAAACTTAGGTGAATGAATGCAAAGTGAAATGAGGTGAACCAGAAGAATGCACAATTACTAAAGCAATGTAACTGTTTTTGATTAGGAATCACTTCATTCTTGTCACTTGCAACCCAGTTCCTAGGGAGGAAACTTTCTTTACTGATGCAAATTGGCACCTTCTCTGTAATTTATCATTTTAAAAGTTTACTCATAGCACTAAGAAATAATGTAGCTTTGGGGGCATCTGGGTGGCTCAGTAGATATAGAGACAGGCTCTGAGTTTGTTCAAATCTGGCCTCAGACACTTTTTAGCTGTGTGATGCTCGGCAAGTCACTCAACTCCCATTTCCTAGCTCTTAACACTCTTCTGCCTTAGAACCAATATTGATTCTAAGATGGAAAGTAAGGGGTTGAGAAAAAGGAGTAGTGTAACTTGGCCAATGTCACATAGGCAGTAAAAATCAGAGACAATATTCAAATCCAGTTGTCTTGGATTAAAGGTTAGTCCTCTATCCATTGTTTTATACTGTTTCTCATAGTAGGTAGTTAGTAAATAGTTGTTAACACATTAATTGATTGACAGTCTATCTACAAATAGGGCAGTGGGTATGTGGCCATCCCTACATGCTAATGAATGAAAAAAAGGGACTTTCCCCCTCTATTGATCCAAGACAATTCATTGTGTTTCTATGATGTGTAGAGGACAGTCAGAAGTTTAATGCTTTGGTGAGTTGGTGGTATCATTCCTGGGAGCATAGTGAAATTTGCACTCCTTCTCTGCCTTCTCAACCTTAATGATTCTTATCCATGTTTTCTTAAATATCCTTTCAAAGAAGAGCCACCTATCAAATTTGTGGACTTCTTTGCTTTTCTTGCAATAGTACAAGGATAATGGTATAATATTGTAGAGTGGACTGAAAAAAAATAGCTCATCAAGATTCTCTACTTTGCCAGCTATAGAATAGACTATTGAAACTCACAGAAGAAAGCCATGGAGTTTATAGTTTGGGAAGAATCTATTTGTCCTCCAGAAATGAATTAGTATAGTTTAGAGGCAACTTTTTTCTTTATAGATCTTGTAAGTCTTAGATTTAATTAAATTCCATCCCCACTCCTCATTTATCAAAAAAAATCTCCTGGGGAAGGGTACTATCTCCTAAATCAGTATACCCCAGGAATTGTACCTTAGTCTCTTGCAGAGAGCCACAGTGAGTATCAGACCAAATAACCATTTATAAGTTGCCCCCCATAAGGTAACAATTCTGCTCTAAAAGAGGCTGAAAATGATGCTCCTGAAATAGGACTCCAGGGCAATATTTGTGTGATGATTAACCAGAAGTCCAGGTTCTCCTATAGGGTCCACCCTATTTTAATGATCTAATAGAAATTAGATAATAATACAGAAAAATGAAGGCTGGGAAAGACTCTAGCATCACATGAAAGAACCTCTTTTGGCTCCAGTCAACAAATTCAGCTCCAAGCAATTATGAAGTGCCTACTCTCTTTAGATCCATGAGCTAGCAGTGGGGAAGAAAAGCTATTTAGATAAGGCAGACTACTTACTTCAGGGAGGGGTAGTATCTCTGGTATGGAGGGCTTGTCGTGCCCTCCTAGGGCAGCTCTCCAGCCTCTGACCCTCACCTGACACCCAGCTCTCACTTGTGGCTCCCAGTAGCTGCTAGCATGCGGCAGTGGCCACACCCCGGGCAACAGGCTGGCTAAACCTTGTGAGGGTAGCCATCGGGTCGTCGGCCCCTGGTGAACCAGGGCTTTGCTCACCCAGCATGTGAAGACTGCTTCGGCGGAACAGGCGGAAGAAACCAATAAGAAGAAACCAATGGCTGAGATGGCAACACAGCAAAGCACTGTGGAGTGCTTAGGGCATGTTGGAGCACAAAAGACAACACGGCCATCCATTGCAGCTGAGGAAGTCTCCAGGTATAACAACTTTTGGTACCACTGGACCCAGGCTTCCAATGCCGAGAGAGTGGGAATGCAAGGAAAAGATATTAATTAAAAGGACAAGATATAAAGATATTAACCAATGGCAAATATGAAGGATCTGGCATTTGAGCTGGACTTTAAATAATAGGAAGGAATTCAATGGGTGAAGAAGGGAAGGGAAGAGATTCCAGGTATAGAAAAAAGTCTACATAAAGATGTAGAGGTTGAAAGTAATGTATCTTCTGAGGGGATCAGTTGGGGAAAAAAACTGTTGAATTTGGTTGCAACATAGAATATGTATGGAATTTTTAGGCTGTAGGGGGAGGGTGGTCCTAGATGGCGGCAGGGCTTGAATTCCATGCAGTTTACTGGGCCACAGGAAACCAAAGAGGTTTGAACTGAGGTAAATCACAACCAAATCTAAGTGTAAGCAAGTGATTCTGTCTGCAAAAAGAGAAAGGAAAGGTTGGATAAATCAAGGAGTAGTGAGGCAGTTGTAATATAATGGAAAATGAAATGCATTTGGAGCAAGAGGACATTGGTTTAAATTGATATGCTACCTTTCTACTTACTGCCTTTGTGACTTTTGTGACACACACTTACCTCTTTAAGTCTTAGTTTCCTCATCTGTAAAATGAGGGGATTGGGCTCATAGACCTTTTTTAAGTTTGCTCCCAGCTCTACATCTGTGATTCTATGATCTAGACATACTAAAGTTATTATTATTAAGATCATATCATATTCTTATGTAATTGTCATTCCAAATTAGATAAGTGGTATAGATGGATCAAATCTAATTAATAGCTTCATAAACATTTTTTATAATAGTATACACTCTGTGTGTATATGTGTATGTGCATGTGCATGCATGTGTGTGTGTGCATGTGTGTATATTTGGGAAAATACTAGGGTGCAAACTCTGCCCATAGCACATAGTTTCTCTCTCTCTCTCTCTCTCTCTCTCTCTCTCTCTCTCTCTCTCTCTCTCTCTCTCTCTCTCTCTCTCTCTTTCTCTCTCTCTCTCTCTCTCTCTCCCCTTCTCTCTCTCTCTCTCTCTCTCTCTCTCTCTCCCCTTCTCTCTCTCTCTTACTTTCTACCCCTCTCTCTCTCCCCCCCTCTCTCCCTCTCTCCCTCTCTCTCTGTCTCTTTCTGTCTGTCTCTCTGTCTCTTTTCCTCTCCCCCCTCTATCTCTCTGTCTGTCTCTCCCTGTCTCTCTGTCTCTCTCTCTGTCTCTCTCCCTCTCTCCCCCTCTCTCTCTCCCTCCCTCTTCCCAACTTATTGAATCCCTCTTTACCTGTGATAGTTTATTTTTCATATGCTGTATTAATTATATCATATTAGGGAGAATTACTGTGGATTCCTATGTCTGAGATCTGGGTCGGAGATTCCATCCAGTCTACTGCTTTTTGCATTTTCTTTGTCCTTCAGAATCCCATGGAATGTCTTCCTTTTAACAGAATTTGGTTAATAAATGAAGAGGAAAAGCATTCTTTTCTTGTATATGTATTCCTCATAATGTTGGCATGGGGAGGGGTGGATAGTTTGATGGAATATCTCTCAATTAATTATTTGCCAGTTAAAGATATTGTGGGATGCTCAAGTGATGGGCTAAATGATGATCTTTTCAAACTATTTATTAGGCTGACTTACCTGGCTTGAATATCCCTGATCATTCAAGAGGGCCACAGAGACCTATTGGTCACTTTATTGGTTATGATGCTGGCCTAATCAATAAATACATACACACATACATACCCACACATTCAATAAACGGATACTTCTTGCCCAAATTCAGTCTCTCTGGATAATTTTAATTGTAATATATCAAACTGATTCTCACTGCAGAACATTCCTTACCAGTCCTCACTCCTTCCTTCACATCCCAGTCTCTTTTGAACCACCAATGGCCAATAGCAGCCATAAATAGGTCCTTGAAATAGATGGAAGCCATGTTCTCCTACAGTTCCTTTTCCTTTGCCATTCAGTCCTTTAGGACCCTAGATTTAGAGTCAGAGGGGTTATTGTAAGGTCATCAAAACCTTTCCTACAGATGAGGAAACTGATACCATGAGACTTAAAGTTAACTCCCCTAAGTTACATATATAGTAAATAACAGACCCAGGATCTCTGTCTCCAAAACCAGTACACATCCCACCATACCATAGTGCTTCTAAATATGATGCAACCGTTCCATAGCTTCCTAGTATTTCTCATAATAATTCTATTTAGGGCAAACAACAGAAGAAACCTTTGATCACCTTTACCCAGATTCTCAGAGAGCATTCAGACTCAAAGAGTGGATGCCCTTTCATTCCTGGGAACTTTCTCACTCTTATTGAACTACCTTGATGCCTGGTTGGTTCAGTCACTTACTACATCTCTAGATGGTGCTAGCATTGCTTTGCTCTACTTACGGGATATCTTCTTTCCAGTTGGCTTGCCTTGTACTCTTCACCCTTTCCTACTTTCTATTTCTTGAACAATCATCAAATCATTTCTGTCATTACTCCTGAAAAGTAATTTAATCCCCTCTGGTTTCATTTACCATCTATGTAGCCTTCCAAACCAAAATGCCTCTCCCTTTCTATGATTCCCCTCTATATGGTGTCTTCCACCTTTAGATTGTAAACCCCTCAAGGGCAGGCACCATTATTATGTCTTTTATATCTGTATCAAGCAAACAGTGCTTGGCACATAGTAAGATCTGAAGTAATGCTTCTCCCCCCCTCCATTCATTTGTTCATTCATCTGTCAGTGATAATGCAAAGAGGATGCTTGTAGTGGGCACAAGGTTGACCTAGCTGACCCCTGAGATCCCTCCAGTTTTACAACTTTACAAATACCCATTTCTTTATTATTCCCTATATTTAGTTAAAACGAATGCAGAATGAAATGCACATGGGTATTACTAAAATTGTGCAAACATCTAGAAGGTACCAGGTTCGTGATTTGTAATCAGCAGGGATTTATTAAGGGGAAATCATGCATGACAAATGGAAGGTTTTCAATAGGATTAATTAGTGGAAGAAGAGAATATGCCAGACAGACTTTCACATGGGTGTAACCAGATTCCTGCTGGGGAGAAAATTGGAGATTGCTGTGCATGTGACATAGAATTATGAAATCATAGACTTTCAGAGATGGCAAGAACCTTAAGACAAAATGTCTTAGCTGGATGTAACTTAGGCATTGACTGTCAGATCTTAGAATAGAGAATGGCAAAGTTAGAAAGTTAGAAGGGACTTTGAATATAGAACATCAGAGTTGGGAGGGATATGAGAACAATGGAGAGTGGAGGAAATCTGTTACAAGCATGGTGGATTACATTAACAAAGGCATAGATGATAACTGAAGAAAATCTCATTGGAATGAAGTATAGAGAAAAGGATTAGCATGAGGTTAGAAAGACAGGTTAGAGGGCAGCTGGGTAGCTCAGTGGATTGAGAGCCTAGGTTCAAACCTGGCCTCAGACACTTCCCAGCTGTGTGACCCTGGGCAAGTCACTTGACCCCCATTGCCTAGACCTTACCACTCTTCTGCCTTGGAACCAATACAGAGTATTGATTCCAAGATGGAAAGTGAGGGTTTTAAAAAAAAAGAAAGATGGGTTAGAGCCATGGTTTGAATGGAAAGGTTACACTTATTTTATTCAAGAGACAACTGGTTTGCTACAGTAGATTTTTACCTAGAGGAATGACATGATAAGGGGAGTATGCTAAGAAAATGATTTCAGTGGCAGAGTGGTTGGATTGGAAGTTGTAGACTAGGTGAGAAGAGGTTCTCAAGCAAGAAGATTGCAAGATTTAGGAGAAGGGGCTGGCTGCACGATTTCAGATAGAAATTACAGGTTGTGACAATTGCCTGAATATGTGGAGTGAGGTAGTGGGCAGCTTCCTAGAAAATTCTAGGGTTAAAAAGCCTAGAAAATCAGCAAGATGATGATGATGATGAAGTTAACATAACTTTCTCAGATTGCATTTTGAGGAGTAGTCATGAACTCAGAACTAGAATGGGTCTTAGAACATGGAATATTAGAGTACAAAAATGACTTTGAGACCATTTAGATAAGGGGATATTAGCCTTTTTATGCTATTTTTGTTGTCCAGTTGTTTAAGTCATGTTCAACTCTTCATGACTCTATTTGGAGTTTTCTCTGCAAAGACACTGGAGTAGTTTGCCATTTTCTTCTCCAGATCATTTTATGCAGGAGAAAACGGAGATAAGCATGGTGATGTGAAGTAGCTTGCCGAGGGTCACACAGCTAGTAAGTGTCTGAAATTAGATTAGAACTCAGGAGGATGAGTTTTCCTGATTCCAAATCTGGAGCTCTATCCACTGACACTTAGCTGCCCTTTTTGTGCTATGGACTACGCTAAAAGCCAGGTGAAGTTTATTGACCCCTTCTCCAAAGCAGAGTTTTAAATATTTGAAGGAAATGCTAAATTTCAAAGAGATTCATGGAAATAAAGATGTGATTGTTTTCCCACCCAGTTTCACAGATTATCCAGAATCTATCCATGGACCCCTTGGAGTTCTGTAGACATCAAGTTAAGAGCTTTTGTTTTTTGGTTCATTTCTTTCACAGAGCCACTGAATCACAGTGTCTTGTTGCTGGATGGGATCTCAGTTACCATATAATCCAACTTATATACAAAAAGAATCCTTCTTCTAAGCTACCTGGCAAATAAGTGGTCATCTAGCATTGGCTAAAGATTTCCCAACCAAAGATCAACCCATTGCTAGCTGAGGCAGTCCACTCTGCAGTAGGAGAGCTTTAATCATTAAAGGATTTGTCCTAATAGCAAGCCTAAATTTATCCTTCATATACAAAGGAAGAAACAGAGGCCAGGGCTGGAACCCTGGTCTCACTCCCCTTTTAATGCTCTTTCACATACACCTATTACATACTTACTTTCCTTCCCTTTAAGACAGTCTGATAAAAGGCAGGGATGCTCTCTTCTCTTCTCACTGAACAAATCCCGACGTGGTGAGCCATCAGAATCAGTCACTTGGTCCCTGATTATCTTTCTATCCATCATCAACTTTCTGCTTTTTTGTGAGTCTCCACCCTCAATGGGGGCCTTCCTATAACAGATTTCTCATATAGTTCACACCTATTTTTTGTTCTGAAACAACCACCATCATATATGTGAGCATTATGTGAATATAGTTCTTATTCTAATTATATTTGTATTCCATGTAAAATAACTTTGAAGCACCTGAACATAGCAAATATCAATGCTAGATGCATAAATGGGGACAATGGGACCTGAACATGGAGATAAGAAGGTCTGAGTTTGAATCTTGCTTGAGACCTTACCAGTTGTGTGATCTTAAGTAATTCATTTAATGTCTCATAGTTTCAGTCTTACCTCTTGTTAAATTGAAGATAATAATATAATCTTCCCTGTGTTGGTATAGCAAATGAGAAAATATAGGTATCCCTTCCACAGTGTGACTTTCTTCATTTGCAATTTTGATACTTGGTGGGTTGGCATAACTAATTAAATGAGAAATTGGGGAGGAGTTTTACAGAAGGTACAGAGGACAAGCGAAGGCTAGCAGATGACATAGAAGTTTAGAAACTCAGAAATGCATAAACAATATGTATAGTATTGTATAATATTGATGTATTTTATCTTTTAATACCATAAATATACACACTTTGTTTTTTAAATTAAAAGTTAGCCAGAAGAACACGCAACATCCCTAACCCTATGTGATATGAAAAGAAAACCTGTATGTATAGCTATTTGAAAATCTTGAAGTGCTTTACAAATGTTAGTAATATTTTATTTCATTACTTAATAACATTCATTACCATAATTAATTACATTAGAACTAGTGCTAGAGAAAAATAAAAATGCATGCTTGCTATGCCCCAAAGAAGATTAAGCTAGTGTGATCGACTTAGAATCATAAATCTGGAAGGGAACTTACAAATAATTTAAAATAATAAGGATTATGAAATATATTCTTTAGAACAACAAAATGTTGAGGGCAAAGTAAATTGTTATCCCTGTTTTAGAGATGAGAAGATCAAGGCTGAAATAGGGGAAGTGACTTATATGAACCTAGATCCTTCTCAATTCCAAAATCTAGTAATTTTTTCATTGTATTATATGGCCTAATGTAACCTGTCCCCTTCACTCCTTTAAAACTTTTTTCTTCTTTTTAAGCTAGGAAGAAAATATATATGGAGAGAGGAAGTGATCCTTCATTTATCATCACTGTCAGAAGGAGATGCCCAAGCTTTTTGACTTTTCTGGTCTTTTTCCACTTGACTGGCATTTTTCTTCCATCATGGAAACCAATGGCAAACTAATTCTTCTTTGCTTCAGTATTCTTCAAAAAAAAAAAAAAAGAAAACTCTTGCCTTCCATTTTAGAATCAAGTATATTGGTTCCAAGGCAGAAGAGTGGTAAGGGCTAGGAAATGGGAGTTAAGTGACCTGCCCAGGGTCACACAGATAGGAAGTGTCTGAGGCAGATTTCAACCCATCTCTAGGTATTAAGCTCAATCCACCAAACCACAGAGTTGCCCCTTGCTTCACTATTCTTGAGGGTCAAATAACTCCTAAGATCCTTTGCTTTCAATTATTTTGATACTATTGTTATTGTTGTCTTAGTGGAAAGACCACTGAAGCTAAAATCAGAAAAGCTGTCTTTCTAGTCTTGACTTTAGCGCAATGAGATCTAGAAAGGTGACTTTCTCTTGTTTGGACATCATTTTGAACCTGTAAAATGGGAATATTGGTCTTGAGAATCTTTTATAGATCTGCCAGCTCTGGCATTCCATAGGCTATGAAATTTGTTTAGTTGGTGATCATCTTGCTCTACTAATAGAGAAACGAGAGTCCCCCAAACAAAAGGAGGTGATCTGGAGACCTTATACTCAGTTTCTGGTGTCTTCTGCCTCCAAGCAATGTTGGCAAATTAGAGAAGTTTCAGAGTTGAGTAAAGGGATGATTAAAGGCACTGACTAATGAGGAGAGATGAAAAACATGAAATGTGCATTCCTGGCCCAGCTGAAGATGACTTTAGAGAACATGATGACAGCCCAACAACTATTTGAAGGGCTGTAAACAGTAAACATTACAGCAGTGAAGGCTGCAAATGTACCCAGCAGGCATCTTAGGGGATGAACAGCTGAGAGGACAGTCATAGACATTTAACAACGATTCCCAAAAGGAGACCAAATAGCCACAAAGCAGTATCTAAGCAATGGACTGTTGAATGACAATTGGAAAATCCATATAAAATCATCAGGAAAGTGGGAAGGAGTACCAGCCTTAGGGATTTTGAGTCAGAACTCTGAAAAGAATGTCTCTTCTAGGTCTCCTCTATGGGTATCCTTTCCCTCTGAAATGCAACTTTCTTCCAATGAACGACACAGAAACTGTAACATCCCAAATTGCTATCTGGTTTGGGGTACAAAACTATTTTCAGTAATGTTTTTATCTCCATCCCAATGAATCCTACTTATTAGACTAGCCAAAATTTATCATATGACTTTGTATCATGGTGAGTATAAGAACAGTTTACTAAAAACAGGAAACTTCCTGATATTAAAGAAGCATCAAATAATTTTAGTCATTTTTTAGTCATGTTTGACTGTTGGTGACCCCATTTGGGATTTTCTTGGCAAAGATACTGGAGTAGTTTGCCATTTCCTTCTTATCATCCCATGCCAAATCCCAGCCTCTTGGTAAGTAGGGCAGCTAGTTCTGAGTCTCTGGTTGACATGCTATCTGAGAATTATGTGAAATCTGTGAGGACAAAAGTGGCTGTAATAAGATGTGCCATCCATAGATGATATCTCAAATTGTTGGGTCTTGGTATTGGGCCAATGTGGTTTTTCCTTACGGATGAGGTGAGTCTTAATCACAGTATCTCTTCAAAGGGTGAAACTTCTAGTATGGTGAGGCAACCTTGAGCCTTAGGATCATAGATTAAGAGGTGGAAAGGACTTCCAGGATTATCCATTCCAATCCCCTTTATTTTACAAATGAGGAAATTGAGGCTCTAAGAGGTTGAGTGACTTATCTAAACACTATCAACAAGATAAAAAAAAAATCAAGACCTGATTCGTTTCTTTGCCTATTTCCAAGCTCTAAATGCTCACAATGAAAATTTAACAATTGGCTGAAGCTGACTCCATCATCCCCTGGATGAAATTCATAGGTTACTCCTGTCTGGATAGTTACTGCTATTTCTCCATATTTCTGTCTTCTTTCTGCTCCTAGACTTAACCTTGGCATTCTTGCTTCTCAGTCTTCTCACATGAATTCCATGCCTGCCTAGCTAGCCATGATGTGTGGTCATTGACATCCTAGGAGAATCATGCCCTAATTGTGGCTTTTGGAAAACACAGTTTGTAGAAAATGTGGGGACTGTTTATTCAGATATACTCCTCACATAAGGAAAAGTTGAAAGAGTCAAGCATCTTTGCCTGAAAAAGATAAATGTAGGTGGGGTCATGATGAGCTCTCTTCCACTATCTGGAGGCTTAAAATGCTGAAGGATGATGGGACTAGATCAACTCATCCCCAGGAGAAGACAGAAGACTGGTGGGGAAAATTAGAGAGAGAATTCAGGCCAATGGAAGGAAGAATACCCCAATAATGACTCTGTGAGAGGGAGTAAGTACCCAATCACTGGAGGAGTTCAAGCAAAGACTGGATTGCTATTTATCAGGGATGTTATGGATAGCATATAGAGGCACCTAGATAACCCAGTGGATAGAGAATTAGGGCCTGGACTAAAGAATACCTGAGTTCAAATTTGGCCCCAGATGCTTACTAGGTGTATAACCTTGGGCAAGTCATTTTTTGCCTCAGTTTCCTCAGCTGTAATATAGTGATAATAACAGCATTTTCCTCTTGAATTTGCTTTGGGGATTCAATGAGATAATAATTGTAAAGCACTTAACACCATGCATGGCATATAATAGGTACTCTATAAATGCTTATTTCCTTCCCCATAGCATGCTCCTCTGTGTCTCATTGTATTGGTTGAGAAATTTGGCTCGATGACCTCAGAGTTCCCATGGAGTTTTGATATTTCATGATTCTATGAAATATCCTGTTGAATTTATTCACAATAAGGTGTAAAAAGGACTCAGAATGAAACTTCCTAGTGATTTTTCCACTTAATTGGGACTAAGTGGTACAGTGGATAGAACTCCAGGACTGTAGTCAGGAAAACCAGAGTACAAATGTAGCCTAAGGCTATTAGTAGCTGTGTGTAGCTGGGCAAGTCACTTAACTATGTTTGCCTATTTTCTCATCTGCAAAATGAGCTGGAGAAGGAAATGGCGAACCATTCCAGTATTTCTGCTAAAAAAAAATACCCAATTGGGGTCAAAGAGAGTGGGACCTTATTGAAATCACTGAATAAAAGAAATGTGAAGCAAGTTTCAGGAAAACTCTATTTTTCTTACTTTCTCAGACCCCAAATAGTTCAACACCCACATACTGGGTCAGTGTTATTTTTGAACTTTAGAGGAAACTGACCAAAGAGGGCGTGTTGTTTTTTTTGCAAATATTTGGGCAGATCAGATTGCACAGTTTCAGGTGAGATGACACAGCATTTCCTATGTTCCTACCCATTCCATATGCTGAATGCCAAACAGATTAGGGGTCAGTCCATTTTCTCAGTTCTTTGACAATTAGAACGCATGGAACTATGAGCTGGATACTGGGAAAAATTAATGGCCAATCTGATCCCACGTCTCTCTGGAATAAAAGACAGACCTATAGACTAATAGAACATGTTGGTGAGATAGATAGAGGCTCTCTATCTAACACGATGCCCTCATTTTATAAGGAGGAAACTGAGACTTTGTGAGGGGTAAAATACCTTGTCCAAGGTCCCTGAGCTTGCAACTGGAATCTTAATCTCATAATTCTGTTACTTCTATTTCAAGTCAAATCTACTTTGCAGCTAGGTCTACATGACACCAGAAATCTGGGTGTTTATAGACATTGGGCTGGCAAATTGGATCCAAAGTTGAGTAGATAGAGCTTGAGTAGATGTAGAAGTAGACCTCAACTGAAAATGAGACACTTGAACTAGATGATCTCTAAAGTCCATTTTAGCTATAGAATATTATGATCTTTCTCTGTCATAAAATAATTATCCATTCCAAACCCCTTTATTTTACAAATGAGGAAACTGAGACTCCAAGAAGTTGAGTGACATACCTTAACACTATCAACAAAATAAAAAAAATTAAGACCTGATTTGTTTCTTTTGCCTACTTTTCCTTCTCTAAACCCTGGGAGGACAGCTGTGATACAACAAGGTGTATTAGAGAGAGAACTATCTACTTAGTAACACAAAGGCCTAAATTTGAGTGAGCTTTGCCACTGTGTATCCTTGGGCAATCCACTTCCTATTTCTGAGACTCATTTTCTTCCTCTTTAAAATTGAGTTGGGCATATTCTCTAAGGTTCCTTTCTTCTATGGAATTATAAGTTTTAAAATTCTTTTTAACTCTGACATTCTAAATTCAAATGTCCTTCCCAATTTTAATAGTCTATAATCTAGGGTTCCTGCTAGCTCTCATATTCCATATTCTAGGTTTGCTACTAATTTTGATATTTCTATGTTCCCAGGGTTCCTTCCAGTCTTGGTATTCTATATTCTATTGTTCTGTTCAACTCTAACATTCTATGTTCTGAGGCCCCTCTCAGTCCTAATATTCTCTGTTTTAGAGTTCCTTCTAGCTTTCATATTCTATATTCTGATGTTCTTCCCAGTGATGTATTTGGTAAATGTTCAACAATTGAATTTCTGGAAAAAATGTGCACAAGACACACTTCTAAGATTAATCTGCATTCTTGACATTTTCCCATCACTTCTTAAAATCTAGACTATCAATAGAAGAGTAAATTAAGCTCTAGTTTGTAGCATTTGCTTATTTTTGAGGCATAAATGATTACTCAAAAAACTAGCTCTTGTAAGCTGGTACAATCTGGCTCCAGCATATACCTGGTTCTTTCCAACTTCAACATTTTATATTCTGTGGTCCTTCCCAATCCTAATAGAATATATTCTAGAGTTCTTTCCAGTGCCAGTATTCTATGTTCCAAGGTTCCTTCTAATGTTAATGTTCTCCTCCATTCCAATGTCCTTCCTAATTCTGATATTCTTTGTCCTAGGTCCCTTGTAATTCGAACATTCTATAGGCATATGTATCTATTCTTTCGGTCCCTGTGTAGACAGGGAATTGAGAAGTGTACCAAAAAGCAAGAGTGGAGGGGAAAGCGTGTGTTTTCCTAAATTGAACATAGCATGTTATATTTAGCTCTGGATAAAGCAAGTCAGTGACAAATGTAGACCTAATGGAATTAGTCTTGCTTTGCTGCTCAGATGCTCGGTTTACCTTCCTCAAGTCGTGGCATTTGAATTTTTCACAGGATTTTATTTTCCTGTTTTTCCTGGGTTATGCTACTCTGTTGAATTGCTGCTCCCTGGCTTCATTTCAACTACATGGATTGTCTCAAGTCTGAATACTTTCAGTATTTCCAGGTCTGTTATTGATTTACAAATTACAAACAAAAATGCATTTATGTGCTGGGCTCTAGCAGGGCCTTGCATTATCCACTTAGAGTCCTATTACCAAAATAGCTTTAAACAGTTTTGATTAACATATTGGATTCATCCCCTTTTCTACCAACAGTGGGGTTTTGTTATGCTGGCCTGCTGTGCTTGAGGGTGCAACTTTTCATGCTAATAGCATTCACATCTCATCCCTCTAAGACAAATGGGGAGAGTGTTAATTATTTTTGCCCAGAGAGAGTGGTGGGGGAAATGCAGAAATAACATAATTTCCCAACAAACATTCACTAAATTTTAACCACATTTTTACAGGCATTGACCTCTTTCTCAGGGCCCAAGAATTCCTTTGGATTGAAGGAAATATCTACTTCTAGATTCTAGGGAGAGTGATTTATAGATCTACTGACAAGCAAGCTGAGGTCTGGTATTATAACGTCTGTTCCTTTGGCTATGGTACATGGCATCTCTGCTGAAAATAGCAAATTCTCTTCCAGGTGATCATAGAACCATAGAACCTCAGACTTGGAGAGGAACTCAGAGTTCATCTAGTTCCACTCATGCCTGAAACAAACAATGTCCTTTACAACGTGAGAAGTAGTCAGCCACATTTTGTTTGAACACTTTCAGTGTCAGAGAACTCACTATCTCAAAAGGCTACAAATATTTTTAGAAAGCTCTGAAGTCTTTCTAGGGGACGCTAGAAGACTCAGTGGATAGAATGCTGCTCTTTAAGTCAGGAAGACCTGAATTCAAATCTAGGCTCAGGCACTTAGTAGATGTATGACTGGGGAAGTCACTTAATCTCTGTTTGCCTTAATCCACTGGAGAAGGAAATGGGAAACCAGTAGCTTTGTTAAAAAAAAAAAGCCCCTCCATGGTGTGTTCCATGTGGTCATAAAGAGCTGAGTATGGTAGACAACTGAACAAAACAACAAAAATCTGCCTCTGATGCCTCATTGTGTTCTGAAAATGACATTGAATTCGCAAGGGGTATATAAGCATATCATAGCCTTAGAAGATCACAGACAGATTTTAAAAACCCATAAGAATAGGCTCAGTCTCAGCCTATGCCTCCTTTAAAAAGAAAGGGATTCATAATAAGACATCTAGTCACTAAGTGATCAGTTCTAATTGTTGGGAATGCCAGACCACTTCCATTGTTAAAAGAAGGGGAAATCTACTTTTCTTTAACTTCTACCTAATACTTTCTTCTGAATCATTGCCCTCTAAAACAAGTATATTTATTCTTTAAATACTTGGCGATATTTATGATTAGGGCAGTTAGGTAGCACTGGACCTGAAGTCAGGAAGATTCATCTTCCTGAGTTCAAATTTGGGCTTGGACACTAACTAGCTATGTCACCCTGGACAAGTGAATTGACCCTGCTTGCCTCAATTTCTTTCTCTGTAAAGTGAGCTGGAGGAAGAAATGGCAAACCCATTCTAGCATCTTTGCCAAGAAAATCCCAGATTGGTTCACAAGGAATCAGACATAATTGAAAATGACTGAACAACAAATGCTATGATTATCCCTCTACCCCCAAAGTCTTATATGTTTCCAGGCTAAGCATTCTCAATTGCTCCAACAATCTCCCTATAAGACATGGATTTTGGTTTTATGTCCTTCCTCCATATTTTTTACCCTTTTCTGACAAGGTTCCATCTTTGTCAAAATCTGGGAAATGAGTATCAGAATAAATGAAGAAAAGTGAACATAGTCTAAGGAGAATGGAGGGATCATGGGAATCATGGGAAATCATGGTGGGTAAGTAGAGAGGGGAACTTGCTGAAAGCAAAGCAAAAGAATTGGCTCTGTTCATCTGAAACTTGCATGTTGAAATGGAAAGGAGAGTATATTTGAAGAGGAAAGATTTGGGATCGAATCCAAGTTCTACCATTGACTTCCCTTGACTAAGTCTCAGGAAAAGGAGTGTATTGTACTAGTTGAAGGTATCTGAAGGGAATAGGCAGGCTTTTGAAATACAAATTTACCCTATTTTGTCTCTTTTCCCATTTTTCTTAGTATTAACCTCCTATATTTTTACCTTTAGTTGTAAATTGAGGATTAAATACAAGAGGTGATCTGTGAATTCTTTCAGTCTCCACTTTTCATTCTTGCTCTATAATGTTGGGGCGATTTTCTTGGATAATTTCCTGTAGAATGATATCCAGACTTTTTCTTTTGTCATGATCTTCCAGTAGTCCAATAATTCTTAAATAGGTCCTCTCCTGGAACTGTTTTCAATGTCTGCAGTTTTGTCAATGAAGTGTGCCATATTTTCCTCAAATTTTTCATTCTTTTGATTTTGTTTTATATATTCTTGCTGCCTTGTGAAGTCATTTGCTTCTAGATGTTGGATTCTAGTTTTTAAAGACTGAATTTCATCCCTGGCTTTTTGGTCATTCTTCTCCTTCTGGTATGATTTTCTTTGTAGGTCATCTTTCATTTTCTTTGCCTCATCTTTCATCTCCTTTGCCTCATTTTCAAGCTGGTTAATTTTGGCTTTCCAGACAATATTTTCTGTTCCCAGATGACTTATTTTGCTTTTTAAGTTCTTTTCCCAGTTGTCTTCAGCCTCTCTTAATTGTTTTTTGAATTCTATTTTGAGTTCTTTCAAAGCCCATGTCCAATTCACTGGACTTTCTGTGTTTTTCCTAGGTGTTCCTTGGTCTTCCTCTGTTCTATCTGCTCTTTGTTCATTACCGGGATAGAAGCTGTTGATTTTAATTTCTTTTTTCTTTTTTGGTTGTTTATTCATATTTTTTTCCTTCTTTCCTCCCTTTAACTGCCTGTAATCTTGCTCCTCTGATTATGTGATGGATCTGTGGGTTTGGGCTATTCGGTCCTGAAGGGGCTTCTTTTCTGCTCTGCTGATTGATCAGGATAGGTTGATTGTATTGATAAGCCCTGAGGTCAGATCTTCCCCAGCTGGCAGCAGAAGCTGAAAAGAAGTTGGACTTTCCACCCTGTTATCAAGGTTGTAGCCTGTAGTGGTTGCAACCATCACCCTTGGAGCTTAGTCAGCAAGGCCCTCAGAGCAGTCTATGGGGTAGGGGTGTTGGAGCTTGAGCTTCCCTGCTCTCTGAAGTCTTCTTATCTGCCCTATTGATAAGATTAAGCTAGAGTGGAGTTGATATGCAGAGCTGGATGTGCTCTGAGGCCAAAACCTCAAGAAGGAAGGGGGGCAAGATGGAGTGTCTTGGCTGCAACTACGCTGCCTTCTTTGTGCTTCTCCTCCAGCTGCCTCCCCGCTACCTGTGTTCAATGCCCTGAGCTTGGCACAGCTGTGCCAGGAAGGTACTCCTTCCAGATTAACGCCCTTGTCTGC
This sequence comes from Monodelphis domestica, assembly GCF_027887165.1. Taxonomy (NCBI): domain Eukaryota; kingdom Metazoa; phylum Chordata; class Mammalia; order Didelphimorphia; family Didelphidae; genus Monodelphis; species Monodelphis domestica. Next base: position 702,131,497 of record NC_077227.1, on the reverse strand, counting down.
CCAGAGATTCCAGTCCTGGAGGCTCAGCACTATAGGTGGGGGAGGAGTCCTGGAACCATCTTTCTTTCTTCCCCTTAAACCTGAGTGCTCAAGAATTCAGGCTTTTTTTGGGTGTAGGGTGGGGACGTTCATTTTAAGTTGAGTCCAGCAGGAGGGTTCCCTAGCTCTGTCCTGTTGTTAGATTTGTTTTTTTGTCCACTTGAAGCATTGTGTTCTTGATTAGTGTGGAAGGGTTTTCAGAGGTCTGGACTTTTGCTCTATCTAAGCCTCCATATTGATTCTAGGCAGTCTTTTGAAAGCAATATTATAGACAACTTTATCATTAAACAATGGACTAAAAAGTAAAGAAAATGCAACATTCCACTGTGTTAATTGCTTCTCACTACAAAATAACTGATTTGGTGCAATCATATATCACATAAGAGGCTCTTGTCTTTATTTATAAGAAGAAAGTTCCCAGGTACACCAAAATGTTGATACTAGAGCTTTTTATAGAAGCAAAAAGTTGAAAACAAACTAGATGCCCATCAACTGGACAGTGTCTAAACAAATTCTGGGATATGACTGCAATATAATATTACTGTGCTGGATGGATTGATGGATTTGATGAATACGGAGAAGCATGGAAAGATGTATTTTATATCCTCCATGCCTGTGAAAAATGATGCAAGATTCTGTAAAGATGGAGATACCACAGAGAAAATCTTTTTCATAACCTTGACAACTAACGTCAACTGAGGCATAAAACAGGATTGCCAAAGTTGTTCACAATTATTATGAAGATGGTCCATTGAGAAATCCAAGCCTAATCAGGTACTCCTGTGTGGGCATGGCATTGTGCTGGTTTCACCATGATGCAGAACATCACAAAGCCTCTTTACCAGCTCCAAACCATGCTTTCTCCTCTTTGGTCATTATCACTTTCTTGTCTCCACTGAAAATTAGAGTCTCTGCCCCTAGGCCCATTCTGTGTTCTGGCAGATGAGCTTTTTCCCTTATCTTGCTCTGGAATAAGACTTCCATGTCACCTCACCCACTAGTTCCAAACCAGAGTTCCAACAGGGAATCAATAATAAACTCAAGCAAATAGGTTGAACTTGTGTCAGTTCTCTCATATGGTCAAATTGTTAATCATTAAGCCATTATTAATTACCTACTGTATACCAGGCACCATGCCCAAGCACTGGAGATATAAATAAAAGTAAAAGACAATCCCTGTTCTCAAGGAGTTCTGGTCTAATGGGTGATACAACGTGTGAACAATTAAGTACAAACAAATTTTATGAAAATTTCAAAGAACAGTTGATAGCAATATTATATAAATCAGTTACAAAAGTAGTGCTGTCATATTGCTTCCATGAAATCAATATGGTTTTAATCTTTAAGTCAATGAGAGACAAAACAGAGAAAGATAACTTTACATCCTTAATGAATATTGACAGAAAAAATATTGCATAAAATGTAAGCAAAGAGAATAAAGAAAGCAAGAATAAATAGATATATTGAGAAATAAAAGATCAGATATAGTTACCAGATTTTATTTATACCAGAAATGAATTACTGGCATAATGTTAGGAAAAGTATAAATATAATATATTAGATTAATAACAGATAACATAAATCATAATTATATCAAAGGATATAGAAAAAAGATTTTGGCAAAACACAACATCCTCTTACATTAAAATATTAAAAATATAATAGATGTTTTATTTATTCTTTTAGTAACTGTATATATTTAAAACTAAGAGCTAGGGTTATCTATAATAGTGAAATAGCAGAGGACTTTCCAATAAGATCAGGGATAAAGCAAGGATGTCCATTACCACCACTATCATTTGATATAGTTCTAAACATGATAGTTATAACAATAAAATGAGAAAAAATAGATGAAGAAGAAACAAAATAATACATTTTAGGATATGTTAAGATGGTCCACTTAGAGCATCTTATGTATTCAATTAGAATTAATTGAAATAGAAACTTCTTTATATGATAAGTAATCAGCTTTCTGTATAATACCAACAAAACCCAACAGGGAAAGATAGAAAGATAAATTCCATTCAAAATAACTACAGAATTTATAAAATATTTGAGAGTTAATTTAATAACACAGGTTGGAATTATATGAATACAACTATAATTCACTTAGCTTGCCAAAATTAAAAATGGCAAATAATTGGAGATTAATTTCTCATGGTGTTGATAGGTAGCATCCAGAATTTGACATCATTCCTCATCAGCAACAATCAATCATAAAAGCTCCAGTTTTCACAGGCTATGCCATCTGACTCCTCTCTACTCACTTAGCTACCTCTCCTTAGTTTACACCTTCATCACCTTTTGCCTAGATTACTGCAACAGTTTCTTAACTAATCTCCCAGCCTTAAGCCTCTCACCACTCCATTCCATCCTAGACATTGGTGCCAAAGTACTTTTCTTTACACACAGATCTGAGCAAATAATTTTCCTGCTCAACCAGCTCCAGTGACTCCTTATTCCCCCTAGAATAAAATATAAATTCTTTCTAACTAAAAATTTTTTGTGTGCTCTATTTATCTTAACATTCTTTTTTTTCCAAAAAAATTAATTCAAAATAATCTCCTTCCCTCTTGCCCCCCCACAACCTGTTGAGAAGACAAAAAGTATGTCAATTATACATGTGAAATCATGTAAAACATATTTCCATATTAGCCCCAGGAAAAGGTGAATTTAAAAAGTATGCTTCAGTCTGCATTCAGAGTTCATCAGTTCTCTGGAGGTGGATAGCATTTTTCTTCATATCCTTTGTCAATTGTTATCTTGATCAAAGTAGCCAAGTCTTTTACAAATGACAAAGTTCATAGTCCTTACAATATTGCTGTTATAGTATACAATATCCTCTTGTTTCTGCTCACTTCATTTTGTATCAGTTCATATAAGTCTACCCAGGTTTTTCTGAATCCATCCTGTTTATCATTTCTCATAGCACAACAATATTCTATGACAATCATATTCCAGATCATGCTCAGCTATTCCCTAATTGATGAACATCCCCTCAATTTTCAATTCTTTGTCACCACATAAAGAAATGCTATACATATATATATATATATATATATATATATATATATATATATATATATATTGTACTTATAAGTTTTTTCTCTTTTTCTTTGATCTCTGAAATAGATAGTATTCCTAGCAGTGGTATTTGCTGTGTGAAAGAGTATGCACAGTTTTATAGCCCTTTGGGCTTAGGCATAGTTCCAAATTATTCTCCACAGTGGTTGGATCAGTTCACAACTCTACTAAGAATGCATTAGTGTCCCTATTTTTCCACATCCCCTCCAGTGTGACATTTTTCTTTTCTGTCCTGTTAGCCAGTCTAATACATGTGAGGTGATATGTCAGAGATGTTTTAATTTGCATTACTCTAGTCAAGAGTAATGTAGAGCATTATTTTCATATGACTATTGATAGCTTTGATTTCTTTCTTTGAGAATTGCCTATTCATATCCTTTGGCCATATTCCCTTTAGTTTTTACAGCCTTATTTACAACGTAACCTACATCCCCAGCCTTGTATTGTATATTGCATATTACTCCTTCTTTTTCACTCTGAGACCCCATCAAATTGATTATTTCTCTGTTTTCCTTACATGCAACATTCCATTTTCCATATTTTTGCCTTTGCGTTGGCCATCCTGTATTCCTGGAATGTACTCTCTTATTACTTCTGCCTCACTGAGACTTTCTCTTTTTTGAAAATACAGTTGAAGTAGCCTCAGATAATTCCTAGCTATGTGACCCTGGGCAAGTCACTTAATACCCATTGCCTTGCCTTTACATTACCACTCTTCTGCCTTAGAACAAAAATAAAGTATTGACTTGAAGACAGAAGATAAAGTATTTTTTTTAGATGCAGTTTAAACATCATGTTCTGCATGAAGAACTCTCCTACCCTCTTCAGATCCTGGGGAGTGTTTAGTGCTCTCTACCCCAAACTTAGAACTTCTTGGTGTATATATATATTCTGAGTCATGTTATGTTTTGGGGTGTATGGGGTGCTCAGGGAGGGGTAGTATCTCTGGTATGGAAGGCTTGTCATGTCCTCCTAGGGCAGCTCTCCAGCCTCTGACCCCCACCTGACACCCAGCTCTCACTTGTGGCTCCCAGTAGCTGCTAGCATGCGGCAGTGGCCACACCCCAGGCAACGGCTTCGACAGGCCGGCTAAACCTTGTGAGGGTAGCCATCGGGTCATAGACCCCTGGTGAACCAGGGCTTTGCTCACCCAGCATGTGAAGACTGCTTCGGCGGAATAGGCGGAAGAAACCAATAAGAAGATTCAACGGCTGAGATGGCGACGCAGCAAAGCACTGTGGAGTGCTCAGGGCGTGTTGGAGCACAAAGGACAACACGGCCATCCAATGCAGCTGAGGAAGTCTCCAGGTGTAACGACTTTTAGTGCCACTGGACCCAGGCTTCCAACGTTGAGAGAGTGGGACTGTCTCTGTGCATCGGCTTTTCCACTTAAATCTCCTTCACGCACAAGTATCTTTGTACACACTCATCTATCCTAACCCCGTCCACCCTCTTCAAGACCTGCGGCGATGGAGGAGTGGCGACACAACAGGTGGAGGTGACCACTGGCAGTTGTAGTCACGATCCTGCACGTAGGCGGTCCACGGACCAGTGGTCACTCGGCCCTGTGGGCAGCAGAGTTGTTCGGCAGCATCCTGGGTGACTGAGCAGCCCTCTCTAGGACAGCACTGCTCACCCTAATCAAGGGAGGGGACTAGAAAAGGTGTCCCAAACATTGCCTGCCCTACAAACACCCGGTCAGCACACCGCGGCTGGCGGGTCATCCCTTTAAGCGGTTGAAACCAAAGAAAACATAATATAAAGAAACTCCTACTAGGAGCATGGAACATCAGAACATTACTTGATAGAGAGAATACCCCAAGACCTGAGAGAAGAACAGCTCTAATCAGTAAAGAACTGGCGCGATATAACATGGACATCGCAGCCTTAAGCCAAACACGCTTACCAGAAGAGGGATCACTCAGCGAACCCACCACTGGATACACCTTCTTCTGGAAAGGTAGAGCCACAAGTGAAGATAGAATCCACGGTGTTGGCCTGGCCATCAAGACCAGTTTGCTCAAACAGCTGCCAGACTTGCCTGTGGGCATCAGCGAGAGGCTCATGAAGATCCGTTTGCCTCTCAGCAAAGACCGATATGCACCAATCATCAGCGCATATGCCCCAACACTGACCAACACAGAGGAGACCATTGAACAGTTCTATTCTGACCTGAGTGCCGTCCTGCACTCAGTGCCCACAAATGACAAGCTGATACTACTGGGAGACTTCAAGGCCCACGTTGGCCAGGACCATGAAAGATGGAAAGGAGTGCTCGGCAAACACAGCATGGGCAAAATGAACAACAAAGGCCTACTGTTACTCAGCAAATGCTCAGAGTTCTAACTCACCATCATGAACACTGTGTTCAGAATGGCGAACAAATATAAAACAACATGGATGCACCCATGATCAAAACAGTGGCATCTCATTGACTACATCATTGTAAGCCGGCAAGACATCCAGGATGTACAGATCACCAGATCCATGAGAGGAGCTGAATGCTGGACAGACCACCGATTGGTTAGAGAGACTCTCTCTTCAAATGCGCATTGTGCCTCGCCATCCAAAACATGCCCACACAGTTCGCACATTTTACAAAGTGAGTCGTCTTAGAGATCCATCTTATTTGCAAACATTCCAGTCCTGCCTGGACGACAAGCTGTCTGCCAAGGGACCACTCACTGGAAGCTCAACGGAGAAATGGAACCAGCTCAGAGACGCAATAAAGGAAACATCAAAGGCAGTCCTAGGCCCCAAACAATGCAACCACCAGGACTGGTTCAGCGAGAACAACACTGCTATTGAAGACCTATTGAGTAAAAAGAACAAAGCCTTTATGGAGTGGCAAAATAACCCAAACTCTGCTCCTAAAAAGTACAGATTCAAGTCTCTCCAAGCCATGGCGCAGCACGAGATCAAGAAGATGCAAGACCGATGGGAAAAAAAGGCAGAAGAAATCCAGCGCTTTGCTGATACAAAAAACTACAAACAATTTTTCAGTGCCCTCAAGACTGTCTATGGGCCATTAAAACCCACCACCACTCCCTTGCTATCCTCTGACAGTGACACTCTCATAAAAGATAAAAAAAAGGCATCAGCAACAGGTGGAAAGAACACTTCAGTCAGCTTCTCAACCGACCCTCTTCAGTCGACCAAAGTGCCCTTGACCAGATCCCCCAAAATCGCACCATTGAACAACTTGATGTCCCTCCTTCAATAGAGGAAGTCCAAAAAGCCATTAAACAAATGAGTGCAGGCAAGGCACCCGGTAAAGACGGGATCCCAACCGAGGTGTACGAGGCCTTAAATGGAAAGGCGCTCCAGGCATTCCATATAGTGCTGACCAGCATATGGGAAGAGGAAGACATGCCCCCAGAACTCAGAGATGCCTCCATCGTAGCCCTATACAAGAACAAAGGCGCACGAGCAGCCTGTGACAACTACAGGAGGCATCTCACTACTCTCCACTGCTGGAACGATCCTCGCCCGTGTTATACTCAACAGACTCCTGTCATCTGTTTCAGAGTAGAACCTGCCTGAATCACAATGTGGCTTCTGACCAGATCGCAGTACCATCGACATGGTCTTCAAGGTGAGGCAAATGCAGGAAAAATGCCTTGAGCAGAACCCGAGTCTCTACATTGTTTTCATAGACCTGACAAAGGCGTTCGACACAATGAACAGGGACGCATTGTGGGTGATCCTCAGCAAGCTCGGTTGCCCAGAAAAATTCGTCAAACTGATCCAGCTCTTTCATGTCGACATGACAGGGGAAGTCCTATCTGGTGGAGAGACTCCCAATTGCTTCAACATCTCCAATGGCATGAAACAAGGCTGTTTCCTCACTCCAGTACTATTCAACCTATCCTTCACCCAAGTATTACGACATGCTGTGATGGATCTAGACCTGGGCGTCTACATCAAATACCAACTGGATGGCTCACTATTCGACCTTCACCACCTGACTGCAAAAACAAAGACAACAGAGAGACTCCTCCTGGAAGCTCTCTTTGCAGATGACTGTGTTCTCATGGCCCACCAAGAAAATCATCTTCAAACCATTGTGGACAGGTTCTCCACCGCAACAAAGCTGTTTGGCCGGACTATCAGCCTCAGCAAAACAGAGGTGCTGTTCCAACCTGCACCAGGGAGGCCAACTAACCAGCCGTGGATTATAATCGACGGCATGCAGCTTTCTAACGTCAACACTTTCAAGTACCTGGGCAGCACCATCACCAATGACGGGTCCCTAGACCATGAGATCAATGCCAGGATCCAAAAGGCCAGCCAAGCACTCAGGCAGCTGCACTCCAAAGTCCTCCAACACAGTGGTGTAAGCACTGCAATGAAACTCAAAGTGTATAATGCAGTGGTCCTCAGCTCGCTCCTGTACAGTTGCGAGACATGGACACTGTACTGGAAGCACATGAAACAGCTGGAGCAATTCCACCAACGCTCCCTCCAGTCAATCATGAGGATCCGATGGCAGGATCGAATCACCAATCAGGAAGTCCTTGACAGAGCCAATTCCACCAGCATCGAAGTCATGGTCCTCAAAACCCAGCTACGATGGTCTGGACACGTCATCCACATGGACCCACAGCGAATACCAAGACAGGTATTCTATGGTGAACTGTCAGCTGGACTCAGGAAGCAAGGCCGACCAAAGAAAAGATTCAAGGATCAGCTAAAGTCCAACTTGAAGTGGGCTGGCATTACACCAAAGCAACTAGAACTTGCTGCCTCTGACAGAAGCAGCTGGTGAACCCACATTCACCATGCCGCCACCACCTTTGAAGATGAGTGACGTCAACGTCTTGCTGCTGTGCGTGAACGCCGACACCAGGCCACAACCGCACCTCCCATAAGAACTGGCGTCCCATGCCCCGTGTGCCACAGACTCTATGCCTCAGCCTTTGAACTCCAAAGCCACATGAGGGCACATCAATAGATGATAATGCACAAAGACAATAGTCATTCTCAGTCACCGAGAGACTACCACTACATGTTATGTTTATTCTGCATATTCTATGTGCATATGTTTTCTCCTTCTTTAAAATACAAACTGTTTGCAAGTAGCTATTATTTCAACCTGTAAGAGAGGAAAGCAGATTCATCATGAGGGAAGATCAACTCAAGCAAGGGAAGGGCAGGAAGGACAGAGAATTCCAGAGAAGGAAGAGAGGAAGTGAGAAGATCCAAGCATTTAACTCATTTCTCTTTGGGGAGCCCTCCAGAGAGGTTGGTCTGAGAGAACATCTGAGAGTTGATCATCCTTCTGTGAATCTAGACTTCCTGAATCCAGTGGAAGACAACAGGAGTGGATAGGACTATCCATAAAGCTATCCATCCCAGGAAGATTTCCTCTCCATCCTTTTAAAACAGTCCTTGAAGTTCATATCATAACTTGTAACAATTAAAATTAGTTTCTCTGCTAAAAGTGTTATATTTTAAGAGGTTTATTAAAGATTAAGAAATAAAGAAAATACAAAATAAGAAAGTACGTGCAACCTACATCTTGCCTGCCTGGTAGAGAGCCACATGAGCCTAGAAGCAGAAGCCGAGAGAGACACAAAGTAGGTGGAGAGTCAGTTTAAATACAAATTGTGTTCTCACACTCAGGTGAGGACTCAGGGTGATATTATAGGGAATTCTGGGAACTACCGAGGACTTCTGGGAATTGAAGTCTGGGGTTCAAATCTCCATTTTACAAAGTAGGACAGTTAGAAGTCAGGACAGCTGTCACAATTTACCCTGGAGAGTCAGGCTGGCAAAGCCTGACCCTACAGGATTTGGGGAGAAGGGGTACAATTGTTCATCTTAAGGACTTCCTGTATCCCACTTTCCCATTACCTTATCTCACAATCTCACTTACCCTACCTTTTGTGTGTTCCTCAAGAATAAATAGCTTTTTCTATAGATCAAGTGCCTGCTCATAATATTTAGGGAGAGGGACCTGAAGCTTTGGGGAGGAGAACTAGATTTCCTCTCCAAGGAAGAAGAAGCAGTTCAGTCCCAGATTTTACTTCAACCAGTCTCTGAAGAATATATAGTCTGTAATCCTTAAGACAGCTAGTGTGGGTTTATTGAGGAAATAGAGGGGAGAAGCTATCCCCCCCTCTTCACCCTTTAGGCCAATTCCATCTCTACCACACTCCAGTCCTGAATTAAGTGGTGGGGGACTCCATTTCTTCCCTTCCATTACAAGTCTTCACACTTGAATTCCTAATGCCTAGCCCAATTATGACTGAATAAATTGTAGGACGAGTATATGTGACTTGCCCATGGTGACAGCTGTGAATCTGATTAAGGACCTCTGGTATTTAAAATTATATCATCTCAATGAGCCTTAGTTTTATCAAATGTACAACAAGAGAGTTGGATCAAAGTAACTCTAAAATCCTTTACAGATTAAAATCCTATGATGTTGTGACCTAAGCATTAGTCTCATTTTGAACATTGTAAATGCCAAGCTGGGTGAATAACTTCCCAAGAGACAATGTGGTATTAATGAAAAGATAATTGATTAGAGGGTCAGAGGACCTTGATTCAAATTCTGGCTTTTATATTTACTACTTGCCAAGATGTGGGAAATAGCTATTTGAAAACATTAATAAAATAAATAAGCCATTGGGTGATCTAATTTTTGAAAAGTGAGAGCAAAAGCACATAGTATATATAAAAAAGAATTCTTAAGAAATGGAAAAAATGAAAAAAGCTATAAGAAATTATTTTGTTCAATTAAGTATCTCTGTCTCACTGAGACCTTCTCTGAAAAACCAATAACTTAAATGAAGTGGATGAATATTTGTACAAAATAACCTCTGCTCTTATCTAAACCTAGTTTCTAACTAAAGAAACTAAAACCTAGTTTCTTTACCTATAAAATGAGAGAATTGGACCCTTTGACATCAAGTTGTGATAGAGGCAAGCCAGAAAGAGAGAACTTCATGCTTGTAAACCAAGGCTGGGGACATGCCTGTCAATCAAGGAGAAGGTTCCAAATGGAATGTTCCCAGGAGGAGAGGAAGTTGAAGCTGGCTGTATTAGTTACTAACTTTTTCTTGAGTTCTTGTGACTCTTTCTTTCTTTTTCTTTTGCATAACGCAATCCCATTATCCACTCTACACTGGAATAAGTTCTCTAAGAAAGATTTGATGTCTTTTAAACATTTTTTCCTGTATGGTTACTACACAGCTCATTTCAAAGTCTCTTATCTCATTTGCAATTTGAGATGTTATTTCATTAATTTCTGTCTCTATTTCTTTAATCTGGCTCTGCCTTTTTCTTTCTTTAAGGCATGTATTATCATTCACAGATTCACTTTCTTGCACCAATGTTACACTATTTCCCAAGTTTTTTCTATTATTTACAACTCATTTTCACTATTTCTTCTGTCTCCAAGTGTCATACGAAACAACTTATGGGCCTGGCTTCATAACTCTTTTCTGACCATATCAGAATATTTAGGTTTAGCTCCAGTTTTTTATGGCCAATTGCATTTCATTCAAGTCCGGAGCTTGCTGTGAGGACTTTAATTTGCAGTGTGAACAACAAGTGGACTTCTTGTACCCAATTTGTGTATTATGTTTGTCTTTGTCATTACTCTCATGTTTCTTCATCAAAAAACAGTTTCTGATCAAGTGTCCTTTCCTGTGACAAAAGAAACATTCCCTAGTCTCTTTCTGCACTGGTCTTGCCTTGTAACTAGGTTTTTAGGAAATCGATGTTTTGTAAGTCCTAACTGTGTTCAGATTTTCAATTTCTTCAATTTCCCTTTGTTTCAAATCATTTTCAGTTCTCTCTAACTTATGTTTCAGGTCTTGAACTAGCTTGCTTTGTTCTAAATTATTTTCAAATAAGGTAACTTGCTGTGTCTCTCAATTCAATCAGGGAAACTGAGTCATACTTAGGGAAATAGTTTTTGAAAAATGTTCTCAAATTTGGTGTGCATCCCCTTAGAAATTGCCTATGTATATGGCCAGCTGTCTCTTTGGTGTGGTCTTCTAGACCTAAGATGGGATCTGCTATCTCTGACAGATGGGTCTATGTATATGGCAGGATGTTCCCCTTTATCCTGCCTGACCTTGTCAAACTTAGCCCATGCATTTGGCTTGGAATAGCATTGCTTAATGGCCTACAGAAAATCCTCCCTGCACCTTTTCAGGTAGGACATGCTAGTTGGATTGGCAAAGTCCATATCCCCTCTTTGTTCTTCAGTTGGCCAGCTAGTCAAATTGCTGTCAGATCTAGTTTTCTCCAAAAATTGCCTCTGTTCATGGGGGTTGAATAGTTCTGACAATAGGAACTTGACATCTTCGATATCTGGATCAAAGATCCTGAATGCCTGTTTAAGTTCCTTCTGGGATTTGAAAGGATTATCCACAAATTTTGGGGAACAGTGCTTTGTGGACTCAAGTTCCTGGGGAGTAAATTGTCTATGGGCTTTTGAGTGTGTCACACCAGCATTAGTAGTTAGATAAATGACCTATTTCAAAGGACAGATTTTCTCGGAGTCACTAGCAGCCTGGTTTTCATTTTCATTGCCACCTTCATTTTCCTGAGGTACATTCTCTGTTTGCCCATTGCCTTTGCCCATAACTAGATCTAGCCCTTTTTCCTTAATCAGTTGTTCAAACACAGCCTTAATCATGCCTTCTACATTGATATCAAAGGCCATAATCTTCTCTGCCTTAAGGGGTACTACAAATCTGAATACTTTCTTCACTTGGGTTAGAGTCTGCAACCCAGCCAAAAAGAATACATACACTTGTGCCAGGACTTGCCAGAGAACCAGTTCATGTTGAAACAGCAATTGTAAAACAGACATTGTAAGGTTGCCTACATATTCCAGAGTACCCACTACCATATGGGTTAGTTTGCTATATAATAAGTGGTATACCCAAAAGCAGGCAGTGGCTGCCACAATCACAACTCCAAAGACCATTTGTCTGAACATTTTTGTCTATCTTTTCTTTAATTACCCTGCCTGAAGGATTGTGGGGTTTGGTCAGACTTGAGGTGCCAAATGAAATAGAAATGTAAATCTAAGTGACACTATTTCTGGTTGCAGTGACTGATGTACTCTGGCTTGTGACTAGAGAGAGCTGTTACTAGTAGGATACACACCTGAGGGCTGCTTAGTGCTACAGAGATAGAGAGAGATGTTGCCACAGGCGAATGATCTGGTGTCTGCCTACTGATCCCTATGTGAAGGCTAATGGATCAATCTATTTCCTGCCCTCTTCCTCCCTCACTCCCTCCCTTAACCATCCACTTCTTGAAGCCTTTTGGCTTCCTCCCTCCCCCCCTGAGTGGACTATAAAATACTCTTGTTTTCTTTCTCACGTAAAGGGTTTATTGGGAAACAACAGGATGAGAAACTGAGGAAAGAGGGATGAGGGTTTCCCTAATCCATAAGGACAATTTGAGGGTTTGGGAAATCAGTTCAGTAACAACTGTGACAGAGGGACAGTCAAAGAGATGGAGGACAACTGTTTAAAATCTTCTTTCTTCTTCACAAAGCCACCAATGTCTCTCAGCTTAACTCCAGAAGCCCCCCTTCAAGGATCCTTCAGCCTGGGACAAAAGCTAACAAGATCAATTCAGGGCTTCTTCCCCCTCAGCCAACCACTAAGAAAAGTCCCTCCTTCAGCCTGGCTTTCCTTCAACTGTCTTTTCCTGGGAACATTCCTTTTGGAACCTTCTCCTTGATTGACAGACATGTCCCCAACCTTGGTTTGCAAGCCTTTCTGGCTTGCCTCTATCACAGTGTACAGATCTAGTCCTTTGATATTGCTCTGAGTCTCAGTTTCTTCCTCTGTACAGTGAATATAATCAACCTTGGGATATATGGGAGTTCAGGGAAGACTGGTATGAGGGCCTTCCAAGTCCTTTTCAGGCCTCCTTCCTTTGGTGACCACCTGTCTCCTGATTCTTACTTGTGGCTCCAAAAATCTATAGCACATGCAGCAGCCACACTCTAGTAAAACATCTTAGTCGACGGCCTAAACCAGATTGAGGGCAATTGATAGAACTCAAACTTGTTAGTGTGTTAGGGAAGTGTCTACCCCAAACATGTGAAGACTTCCCCTAATGGAATAGGCAGATGAGAACAATTGGTGGCTGAAGTAGACATTACGGAGTGCTTGGAGCTCTGCCAGACATCGAAGAGGACTCTATAGCAGTAGCATGTATTCCCAATACTTTTATTATTGTTCTTATTCTTGTTATGTTGGTGACAAAGGGCTCAAAACAGCACTTAAGTAGTAGGAGAAGAAAATATATGGCACTCTCAAGATAAAACCTCATGACTTTTTCTTGCAGGGGTTTCGTTTCTGGGAACCTCAGAGCATCACCTTAAGGAATCCAAACTGTGGTTTGCAAGCACATGTAATGAGTGATGGAGGCCAGGGAGATCCCCCACAAAATATATCAACATAGTCCCTAATCAGCTAAGCCAGGGCTTCCAGAGCACTACAACCACCCATGCTGCCTATTGTGTTTTGGGTGGTACTGTGAAATTATTTCACTGGCAAGTTGGCCAGGCTGCTGCTGATTTCTTCCTTAGACTGGGGTTCTGACATCTGTGCTTACTGTAGAGTCAATGGTTTGCGCCCTCTGCGAAATGCATCAGAAATTATGAACATACTGGCTCTGGCATTTTCTCCTCCAAGAACCTGGGCACCGACAAAGATGAAGACGTCTAGAGGAATGAGGCTGGGAAGCCCTCCTCTTGTGAAATCAGTGGGAGATGAAACACGAGTGAGTTGTAGGCTACACGGGGTCTAGATTCTCTGGTCTAGAATCAATGAGAAATGCTGTTTAATTACTGGAGCAGGAGGAAGCCTGAAATGGGGATGGGATTGGATGGTCTTCCCAGATAAGTAGATGTATCTGGATGGTCCATTAATGGCTTGCGTGTGTGTGAGTGTGTGAAAGAGAGAGAGAGAGACCGACAGACAGACAGACAGAGAGACAGAGAGAGAGACAGACAGACAGAGACAGACAGACAGACAGACAGAGACAGAGAGACAGAGAGAGAGACAGACGGACAGACAGAGACAGACAGACAGAGACAGAGACAGAGAGAGACAGAGACAGAGAGACAGAGAGAGAGAGAGAGAGAGAGAGAGAGAGAGACAGACAGACAGACAGACAGACAGACAGAGACAGAGACAGAGAGACAGAGAGAGAGAGAGAGAGCTATATTGAGGGCATATGAGTTTTATCACATTGCCTCTTTTCTCATCTCCTTTGAAAGTGCCCTACTTTGGTAGTAAAACAGGAATTAAGGCAAAAACTGGGCCCCAAAACTTTTATTAAATCTGTAGGTCAGTGCAGGATGATAAGTTTATAGAAACCCATTCTTTGTGCTCTAGAAGCTCCAGGGAACTGGATACCAGAACCTGCAGGAGACCCCAAAGACAGAAAAATGATTAGTAGGTGGAAGTTTCAGGGAAACAGGCAGATTGTAACTTAATTAGGGGTGGGCACTTCCAAACAATGAGAGCAGTATTACAATGAAATGGGCTGCCCAGGGAGATGGGAAGGGGAAGGAGGGGCAGAGAGTTTCCTGTTTCTAAATATCTGCTGTTGTAAGGTTTCCTTTTGACTGTGGATTGGATTAGATGACTACTGAAACAACTGTAAAATTCTGTGATTCAAAGGATGCTTGGCAATCACTTGCCAGATTGACCATGGAATAAATAATAATAACTCATATTTGCATTCCCACATTAACATTTTTGAAAGCCTTTCTCTACATCAACTCCATAAATAACACACATAATTGGTATCTCCATTTTATAGATTAGTAAATCGAGAGACTCCAAGAAATAGTTCATTCAAGTTCCAAAAGATGGAAACCAACATATTTGGGGTTCTAACCTATCCTTGGGACTCTTCACTGCATTATACTATCTCTTGTGGTGATGTCCATTATAATGGTGGATATGAGGCAGAATTCTAATTCATGTCCATTATAACTCCAAAATATTGAAAATTTGAGATTCTATTACTTAGTGGAACTAGCCACAATAAGTTTCCCGGAACATTTAGCTGCTTTCTTGAGAGCCCAATCACAATCCAGATCAGTCCAAACCACATTCAGCATTCCTTCTCTGGACATGGACCATGAATTCTCCATTTATGTTTTGACATAGATTCTGATTCCTAGTGAGTTGGCAAGGTGAATGAGAACTTGAGAGCATTCAGAAAAGGGTAACAAAGATGATGAAGGGCTTAGAGTCTGTGTCATTTCCTTGTCAAAGGAAATGTCATGTTTAAGTATTCAAATATATGAAGAACTTTATTCACGGTGGTGCCTAGCTGCCCCTAACTCATGTCTTCTTGTCTCCAGGTACCTTAGTCTATCAACTGCACCACCCAGCTGACTCTAGGCAGGGGAATTCTGAAAGTTTTAGGAAAGGAAGAAAAAGAACAAAGCTATCATTAATGCTAAGTGCTTTAGAAATATGGCCTCAGTTGATCCATAATTCTGGGTGCTATTATTATTATCCCATTCTCCTGTTGAGGAAAGTGGGGCAAACTTGCCCAGGGTCATACAACTAGTCAGTGTCCGAGAACAGATTTGAACTTAGTTTTTTTTTTTTTTTTTACTTCAGGCAGAGTACTTCATCCTTTGCACCCTTTGGCTGCCTCTAGTAATGCTTCTTCCCATGACAGGTATTTCAATAAGTTCTAATGGGTGATGAGCATGGGACAATAGAGTGGGTGCTGGATTTGGCATTGGGACACATGGATTTGGAAGCCAGCTCTGATGCCTACTAGCTGGGAGAACATGGAAGAATATTTGATTTTTCTGAACTTTAGTTCCCTTTGAATTGTAGCAGTTAGAGCTGAAATAAACCTTGAAGAATGTATAGTCCATTTGTGTCATTGAGGAAACTTATCCAAGGTTACATAAGGCATAGATGAATCCTTTGTTCAGCATTCTTTCCAAGGTACCACTCACTGGGTATTGGCTCTCTGAAGGATGCTGAGCATCCTTCATCCCTTATTCCCATCTCAGTTGGAGGTGACTAGGAAAGTAATCTCAAGGAAAATAACCTTGCAGTTTTAGATTGTTTTATCCCATGGACAAACTGTTGGGCATAGCACCACAAATTAGTAGTATACATATGTGTGTATATGTATACATATGTATATATATTCACTCATACATATCTATAAATCCGTATATATGTAGAGATAGAGATAGATAAAAGAATCCATTTACAACATTTTTTCCATTGAATAGAAGAGGGAAAAAGTACATAATTTCTGCCTTCTCAGTAAACTTGATTCCCTGTTCAATATAAAGATAGCTGAGTACCCAGAGGATAGCAGGATCGATTTGGAGTTAGAATGATCTGAGTTCAAATATGACCTCACTCACTGGCTGTGTGATTCTGAGAAACTTCTCTTTACCTCAGTTTCTTCAACTGTAAAAGTGAGATAATAATAACACTTCTCAGAGGTATTTTGAGGATCAAATGAGATACTTGTAAAGTGATTTGCAAATCTTAAAATGTTCTCTAAATTCTAGTTATAATTATTAACTGTTATTACTAAAGATCCTAGATCAGATTGTCCAATGATTTCAAACAATGGGCTACAGAGAAACATACAAACTCTGACCTGTTTTTGGCTGTTCTTCCACCTCAAATCTTCACACCAGTTTATCTTTATGTAACACAGAGTTTTCTAAACACTTCAATATTACTATGAAATCAAGATAATTTCTGGCAATCAAAGACCTGACTCACTCATTGTTTCTGTTCATTGTCAATTCAGGAAATTCCTCTGGTTTTGTTGGCAAGGGAGAACCTCCCAATAGGACTCCTTTGGGCTTTGCCTATTCCCTTGTCCCAATGACACTAACACCATATGTAATGTCCCCTTCTCACCTATTGAAGAGTTATGTTTTCCTGATTTTATCCAAATAAGGCAGCTCTATGCACTCCACTGAGGGGTTGGACCATAGAGATCCTGGATTCACCTGTTCCTGGGTTCACCTAAAATATTTCCCAGCCTTTCAAAATTATTATTTTTGGATTGTTGTAAATGGATTCTATCATTTTTGGCTCTCCTGACTGGGTTAGAGTATGCAGATATTCCTGTCAAATTGGTCTGTCACTCCCTTAAGCATGGGCAGTCATAGAAAGGTTGTGATCTGCATCACCAGTGGGAACATCCAAAGGGCGACACTGTAGATCCATTTGGTTTGAGTTGAATAAAGAAGACAGATGAAGCAAGAAATAAAATAATAGCTAAAAGTGAAGGATATTTGGTGGAACAGGATAGAGAATCAAATTGTCTACTGTGGGTAGTGAATGCTAAATAAGACAGCCAATTACAAGGAAACTCTAGTAGATGGGCAAGTGTCTCTGAGTATCTCAGGGTAATATTGGTGGTACTATTTTTTCCCCTTTATATCTGCAGCAATTAAGTGGTACAGTGTATAGAGCTCCAACCCTGGAGTCAGGAAAATCTGAGTTCAAATCCATCCTCAGACACTAGCTAGCTGTGTGACCCAGTGCAAGTCACTTAACCTTGTTTGCCTCAGTTTCCTCATCTGTCAAATGAATTGGAGAAGGAAATGGCAAACACTCCAGTATCTTTTCCAAGAAAACCCCAGAGTCACGAAGCAACAAACATGAATGAAAATGACTGAACTGAAATATCTGAAATGAATACCCTCCTCACAATGCCTTTCAGAATCCCTAGTTTCCCTCTGTGAGAGTCGCTTTCTACATGACACCTTTCCTGATTCCTTTCAGCTGCTAGTGCCTTCTTTTCCCTCAAATTATCTTGCATTTATTTAGTATATATGTTATCTCCTCTGGTTGAGTGTAAGCTCCTTGAGGGAAGGGGACTGTTTCATTTCTATAATTGCTTCTCCAGAGCCTCACACAGTGCCTGGTCACCTAGTAGGTATTTAATAAGTGCTGATTGATTGGAACTCAGGAGTCATGAAGTCTAGTCCTGGCACTGCCACTTGACCTCAGGTGAGTTATTTTACCTCCTCATAAAATGAAGAGTTTGGATGAGATGATCTCTAAAAGGCTTCTTTAGCTCCAAAGTTCTATCACTATTATCCTGACTTATCTTCCTGAGTTCAAATCTGACCTTGGACATGTACTAATTGTGTGACCCTGGGCAAATCATTTAACCTTATTTATCTCAGTTTCCTCATATGTCAAATGAACTGGAGAAGGAAATGGCAAACCATTCCAGTATTTTACCAGGCAAACCCCAAATGGAGTCAGAAAGAGTTGGACATGACTAAAAATGTCTGAACAATAAAATCATTCCCAAAATATGGTTTAGGATCTACGTATATTTTTCTGACTCAACTTAGCTGTGGGGCAGGATGAGAGTAAGATTGGGGAGGATGTGATTTTGGGAAAGTGATTTCCCTTTTTTGGATCTCAGTTTTCCATTCTGTGAAATGAGAGGATAAGCTTAAATGATCTCTAAGATCTCTTCTAACACCCGATTTCTGTGATCCTAAGAGGATCCTTTAAGCTTTGAGTTTTTATACCACTGGAAACTTTACTTCCTTTCGACAAGTCTCTAAGTACTGAACATACACAGAATCATACCAAAGAAGTCAAGGTAATACAGAAGGATTTAGAGGGAGACTGTAAAAAAAAGAAAATGACACTAACTCATATTGTAAAAAGTAGTGGGGACCTGGGGCTCAGCTATACAAGTTCTCAGAAATCCTTTGTAGGATATCCTTGGACCCTGGTCAGAGCACACCTGTGTTTAAGAGCTCGTCCATTCATTTTAAGGACAGGAAAACCCAAGTACAAAACACCATCTGTGAAGGGAATCCCTCAATCTCCCATAAGTCCTCAGGACATTTCTAGAATTTGAATTTCAGGCACTGGTGACTGGACCATACTCCCTTCCCAGGAGAATAATCCATTTAAAATTCTGAAATGTCTAGACTTGTTATCTTGCTCCCTAATTCCTGAGAACCCAGAGCAGGGCAAGGGGAGGTTGGCAAGATAGCAAGAGAGTGAGGTCATGGGTGTAAATCCTGTAACAGGAAGTCAATTGCACAGGGACGATGGATGACTGGCGAGGTTGGTGACTTAACAGGGGGCCAAGATAACAAGTCTAGACTACACTATGCCATTTCCTCCTATTCCTTTAGGTGTCCATATCTGCTGTCTTCCTGCCTTCCTGCCTTCTCTTCCCCAGCCTTTCAGGAAAAACTCCTTTAGAGAAGATTTCCTTTCATTTTCGGTTTAAGTGACTGCCTGTGATCCCTGACCTTTGCTTTGGTGGGAGGGTTTGGTTAACAATGGATACAGAGCACAAGAAGTCTCAAAAAAAAAAGTCAATGCTAGTTCTTGCCATTTGGGAATGAGATTAGGTTATAGAAAAATTGTATCTGACCTCATCAAACCCAAGGGCCAATGGGAAGCCATCTGTCTGCCTGTGGGAGAATGCAGAATGCAAACTGTTCTGGCTCTGATAGCTAAGGCTTCTATGGCAGGGGAAGAATCCACTTAATAGGCAATCGTAGTATAGCATAAAGAACATTGGCTCCAGCTTTATAGGGCTTGGGTTCAATTCTGCCTCTCATGTTTACCACATACATGACTTGGGGCAAATCCTTTAATTTCTTGGTCTTTCTTATTTTTAAAATGTCGAGGGAACAAGGCTTGATTAGACTCGTATTATTCTCCCACTATCTACTTCTGTGGAACTCAATCTCTTCATTTGTAAAAGGAAGACTTGGATTTCTCTGTAAATCCCTGTGTACTTCCAAATCCCAAGTCTGAAATATTCAACCGGTAGAGAAAAACAAAAAGGATGAAGACTAGTTAAAAATGACCTCCTGAGAACTTTGAAATTCAAGAGAGATAATAGAGCCTGACTGATAAATAAAAACTTGATAATTTTATTTGTTATTATTTTTAACGTTATCTGCATTATTTTAATTTATTCATGTATGCTTAATTCTATGGTGTATACTCACCATTCAGACCATCATGACCATTTCCTATCCAGTAGATTCTTGGGCTCTAATTCTGGATCTCTATCTTGAGGAGGAGTAGTAGTAGTAGTAGTAGTAGTAGTAGTAGTAGTAGTAGTAGTAGTAATAACAATAATAATAATAATAATGTCAAGTTTTGCTTTATCTTGTCCAGTGTCAAGCTTCCATAATACTTCCTGTTTCTATGTCATGTCATCTTGAGTATACCCCTCCCTACCTTTTCAGTGTGTGGTGTTTTTTCTCTTTAAAATGAAAGTACCTTAAAAAACAACAACAGGGACTGTCTGATTTGTTTGTATTTTTATCCCTAAAGCTTATCATTGTATCAGTCATATTATGATCACTTAATAAATATTTTATTATATATCTATCTGTCCAACTATTAATTATTTATTCATTCATTCATCTATCCATCCATCTGTCCTTTCTATCTCCCCCCCTCCCTCTTTCCCTTCTCTCTCTCTCTCTCTCTCTCTCTCTCTCTCTCTCTCTCTCTCTCTCTCTCTCTCTCCTCCCTCTCTCTCTCTCTCTCTCTCTCTCTCTCTCTCTCTCTCTCTCTCTCTCTCTCTCTCTCTCTCATAAACATTGGAGCTTTTCCATTCTTTTGGGGTCATAGATGCTTTGTAGAAACTTTTAAACCCAATGGACCTTCTCTCAGAATTTTGTTTTTAAATTATATGAGGAAATGCTACATTTCCCTTAGAGGTTGGAGAAAATAAAGATATCATTTTTACTCTTCAAGTTCCTGGATCCCCTGAAAAGGGATATCTATAGACCTTCATGGTTAAGGTTAAGAATACCTGGATTAGATGATCATCGCTAAAGGTCCATCCCAGTTCTATAATTCTTTGTTCTTATTTCTGCCCTGTCTTCCTAAGGACCTCTTGAAATCACCCCACAAACATCTGCCAATACCTATCCCAGGGTTTCATATCACCAAGAGTTTCTATCAAGGTGTAGGCATTTTGTTGTTTCAATTTATTTTCCCCTACTTAAAACACTTGAGAAAAATGATATTGTGATAATCATGAGTTCATTAAGGAAGGAATTCTGAGAAATCATCTAATTCATTCCCCTCATGTTGTAGATGAAGAAACTGAGACCCAGGGACGATAACTTGCTCAAGGTCAAATAGCCAGAAATTAGCAGACTATCTAGACTCAAAACCCACCATTCTTTCCACTATACCATATTGGTTTTCAACTCCTACACCCTCAATTCTATAAGAATAGCAATTTTTTTTAAACCCTTACCTTCCATCTTGGAGTCAATACTGTGCATTGGCTCCAAGGCAGAA
This sequence comes from Monodelphis domestica, assembly GCF_027887165.1. Lineage (NCBI taxonomy): Eukaryota > Metazoa > Chordata > Mammalia > Didelphimorphia > Didelphidae > Monodelphis > Monodelphis domestica. Next base: position 702,110,057 of record NC_077227.1, on the reverse strand, counting down.
GAGTGGTAAGGGCTAAGCAATAGGGGTCAAGTGACTTGCCCAGGGTCACACAGCTAGGAAGTGTCTGAGGCCAGATTTGAACCTAGGACCTCCCATCTCTAGGCCTGGCTCTCAATCCACTGAGCCACCCAGATGCTCCCAAGAATAACAATTTTAAGTGCTTGTGGCCTTTATCTATGGAAAGTAGCTGAGTAATTCAGCATGTACCATATTGGGAAAAAAAAAAACCCTCTGGATCTGGAATCAGAGTATCTGAATATAATAATAATAATAATAATAATAATACTTAATACTAACAATAATAGTTGCACTTCAGACATGATTGACTCTTCTTGATCCCATGTCACAAAGAAGAAAAGTCCATTAAGTCTCCTCATTAAAAAATATTGTAGGATGATTAGATTAGATTTGGACCAGGCTTGGGGATTATAGTCCATCTTTTTGACTCTTTGAGCATTCTAGAGAGCCAAACCACCTTATGGGCTAATCTAATATTTTCCCCCTTTCCCCTGTGTGACCACAGCAAGCAGTGGGAGGGTAGCTCTGACCACTGTGCCATCCCTCTATAGATTCCAGCAAAGGCTTTCCAACTCTAATATTTGATCATTATCAGTTCTTCCCTAGAAATATCAATGACTTACTTTCTTCACTTTCTCAGAGATCAACTGAAATTGTATTTGTAAAGCAGTGGTGATTTACAAGTAAGTATTTAATAATTTCATGTTCCCTTCCCCTACTCTATTCAGTACCTTTCATTATAGACTCATAGCCCATTGGTGTCCTGATGTTAGATGGTGCTCATAAGCTTGTCTTTACTTATTTCACCAATGGCTCATAAACCAGAGAAGGAAAAAGTATATTTCCAATGAGCTGAAAAGCTCATTCCTGAAAGCTCCTTCTAGTAGGAGGTAAGTGAACTGAGACTTCACCATCTTCTTTCAATTGGCCATGGGTAGAGAGCTACCATTTTTTTAATAGTAGTTGTTGAATGTGCCATGATCAAATGAACAGTATGATCCCAGAGAACTCTCTCTGCTACTCATGTAAGGTGTATAAGTACAGTTGGGGGCCAGACAGACTGTGAATTCCCCGTCTTTTAACTGTTCTGTGTCTATTCACTCTTCTGAAAGTTTTCTCAGACTAAGCATCATTCTATGGTATTGTAGTCCAGGAATTTGAGAAAGATATCTTCCTGATACATTTAGATCAATCCCTTCATTTTATAGTCTAGGGAACTGAATATCAGACAGGTTCAACATTCCTTCATTGTTGCAATAACTTATGTGTCAGAACTGGGATTTGAATGCAAATCCTCTGGTTATAGAACCAGATACCTCATTGCCTTTGAGATAGCCTTTGAGAAAAGTTTGGTCTGGTAGAAAGAGTTCCATCCTTGAAGTTAGGAGTGACTGGGGCTTGAATTTTAAGTCTGACACTTATTATCTAGATGATCTGCATAAGTCATTTAACTTACCTGAGCCTTGTTTTCCTCGCCTACAAAATGGAACTAATAATTACTTCAGTTACCTGCTTCATGGAGTTATTGTGAAGAATGTCTCTTCAAAATCTGAAAATACTCTAAAATTATGAGTTAATTAATTGAGGTCCCTCTCAGCTTTGGAATTCTGTAGTCCTTAGATTCTTTTTTTATTTGAAAAATTTTATTTAATTAATTGATTTAGAATATTTTTTCAGGGTTACATGAATCATGTTCTTTCCCTCCCCTGCTCCCACCCCCCTCCCATAGCCAACGAGCAATTCCCCTGGGTTTTACATGTGTCATTGATCAATACCCATTTCCATATTACTGATATTTGCATTAGGGTGATCGTTTAGAGTCTACTTCCTCAAACATATCCCCATCGACCTATGTGATCAAGCATTTGTTTTTCTTCTGTGTTTCTGCTCCCACAGTTTTTCCTCTGGATGTGGATAGAGTTCTTTCTCATAAGTCCCTCACAACTGTCCTGGATCATTGCATTGCTGGTAGTAGAGAAGTCCATTACATTTGATTGTGCCACAGTGTATCCATCTCTGTGTACAATCTTTTCCTGGTTCTACTCCTTCCACTCTGCATCAATTCCTAGAGGTTGTTAATCCTTAGATTCTTAGTGCATCCTTATGCCAGAGAGTATAAGGAAGGTTAGGGTGGGGTAAGTTTGTCTGTCTATAAGGCTAGGTTTTCTAAACATGCCTGAGGATTGATTATGATCTTTCTTGGGATCAATAAAAATCAATTTACATATTTTAATATTTATTTATAACAAGTCATATATATGGTATTATTGTTCTATTATATATGATATAACACTATATATAAAAATTTAAAATAAATGATAACTAAAAAAGGAAAGCATTTGATACCATTTCTTCAAATATCTTCAATTGAGTCAAAACAAGGGATTTTTGCACAAGGGGCAAATTCAATTAAGGAAGGAGGTGGAGCAGAAGACAGTTTGAGCTGGCTTTAGGACAGTTCACACAAGTAGGAGTAGCTCACTTGCCATGTAGTTGAGGATCTCTGACCTTCAAGTTCCCATGGAGGAAGCAGGGGAGTCACAGAGGGAAGGAGAAATGGGAAAATAGGTCTTAAGAGAGGAACGTTGTTCAGTTGTTTTTAGTAATGTATGACTCTTTGTCACCCCATATGGGATTTTTTTGGCAAAAATACTGGAGTAGTTTGCCATTTCCTTCTCCAGGTCATTTTACAGATGAGGAAACTGAGACCAAGAGGGTTAAATGACTTGCCTAGGGTCATACAGCTCATAGATGACTGAGGCCAGATTTGATCTCAAGATGAGTCTTCTGACTTCAGACCTGTCTCTCTACTGTGCCACCTCGCTGCCCCTAAGAGAGGAACATCCATGTCAATGGGACTCTGGAGGAAGAAGTGGCTGTATGGTATGCCATTGTCTTCTGCAAGATTTAGGAACAACAATTTGAAAGACTTACATGGGAAAAAATATTTCCCCTCTGTGTCAGCACGATCAAGCAAGGACCTTATTGCCCCATCCTGCTTATGGCTTTGATCAGTGAAGTAGATTAAGAAGGTAGAACTAGGGAAGAGTGGAGGGAGAGATGCAACCATGGGAAAATATTCTAAACAATTAACTAATTAATTAATTTAGAAAAAAAGAAGGTGGAACTAAAATTAGACTAGTCTATGGTGTCTTACTGTTCTATGACTTGATGATAATACTGACTCTACTCAGTCTTACCTCAATACCTTGAGCTCACAGAAACCGCAAATATAGCTTCTTTCTGTCCCAAGAGTTTATTCAAAATAACAAATAAAGAAAAAGTCCTTCTCTGAAGGTTAAATTTTTATGTTTTACAGGCAGGACACAAGATCCCTGATATGAATATCCAGGGATTTATTGGCCCCACCAGAGTTCAGCATTTTCTTGACATCCCAGTGCTGAGAGTTGGAAAAGGCCAAAGGTTATCTTTTGTTGGGTAGTGTGGGATTGCCAGCTGACCCTGCCTTTATCCAAGGAGTCATCTGCTAAAATCATTAAGGAGCTTTGCCCTCTCCTCACAAACTGTTAGTGTCTTTTTAGCACCGAGATCAAGTTTCTGACCTCTGAGCTGCCTCTCCACTGGCCAGATGATTGTAGGGCTGAAAGGATTTTTCACAATTAAAAAAAAAACAACGAGGGTCCAGGAGCTGGAAGGGAATAACAGAGATTGCAGGCGAGGAAGTGTATTTTCTTCAGTGAAGTAGTAAAAAAATATGTGTTTATTTAATAAGGAGAGTTCGATTTGGATGTGCTGGGGTGCATGGCTTTTACTCATCAGTTGCCGAAGGGAGCATCTTGCCAAATAGCATGAGAGCATTATGAGTGTGAGGCATTGGGAAGGAGAGAGACATAGCCATCAGCAGGACTCTGAAGAGACCAGCCAGAGCTGCCAAATCCTTTTCTGTAAGATTTCTCTCATGGCTGCTTCTTGTATTCCCCTCCCTTTTTATTTCTTGTCTAATGAGATGAGGGTCATCCCAGTTCCAAAGGGACAGGATTCCTGATTCCTGCTCAGCCCAGGAGGTCTCTTACTTTGCAGGTAAACTTTGATTTGGTTCCTTTTCAGCCTCTATTTAACCTGAAGGATGCCCTTTCTCAAGGCCAAATGTGGGAGGAATTCATCCTTTTTTTGTAATCTCTAGAGAGATTTATACTGTTTGGAGGGCCAAGCATCTATTATTACATTTCCTTCTCCTTCATTAATCATACTTTAGGGCTCATTCACTCTGACAGGCAGGAGCAGCAGCTTTCGAGTAGTCTTTCCTTCCTCTCAATCTGGGGCCAGCTCTCAGACCGGCAGGACTTTTACAGACGACCCAGAGAATCACCTTGATTAAAAGGGATTGGGTATCTGCCACCGGTCAAGATGAGTCAAGTCCATAAGCTTTGATTAAGTGACTATTATGTGCCTGGTGGGCAGCTGGAAGGTAGACAGAACTCCAGGTCTAAAATCAGGAAGACCCGTCTTTGTGAATTCAAATCTGGGGGACAAATCACTTAACCTTGTTGCTTTCGTTTTCCTTATCTGTCAAATGGGCTGGAGAAGGACATGGCAAACTACTGTAGCATCTTTGCCAAGAAAACCCCAAATGAAGTCCCTGAGGGTCAGACATGACTGAAAAATGGCTGAACAAAGAATGTTCCAGGCAATGTGTTAAGCCCTGAAATACAAGTAAAAGGCAAAAAAAAACCCCAATTCCTGTCCTCAAGAAGCTTGTGTTCTTATGAAGGGGGCAACACACAAGCAACCATGTACAAATGGAATGCAGGATGAATTGGAGATTTCAGAGGGAAGCTATTAGCACTCAGAGGGACAGAGAAAGCTTCTGTAGGACGTAGGACTTTAGCTGAGACTTGCTGGAAACAAGGGAAGTCAGGAGATGGAGATGAGGAGCGAGCTGATTCCACAGTTAGGAAACAGTCTTTGAAAAGGAACTGAGCTGGGAGATGGATGATCTTGTGGGAGGAACAGTAAAATGGGCAAATGCTAGAACCAAATCACTCTTCCTAGAAAGGTGCTCCCCCCAAACAGAGAGAACAAACCTGCTATTTTTATGCTGCCTAAACATGTTGAATTCCCCTTCCTATCATGCTGTATATTTGGTAGAGCTCCTAGATTAATTGTACAAAGCAATTATTTGATGAATGAGAGGTGATTGGATTTAGAGCACATATGTGCTTAGGTGGAGGAAGATGACTTACCAGCGCAGTGCTTTTCATGAAATAAAAAGGGGGTGTTTGGGAAGGGAAAAGAATAAGCATTTATATAACCCCTACTGTGTGCTAGGCACTGGACTAAGCATTTTACAAATATGATTTTAGTTCTTAATAGGAATAGGAATCCAATAAACATTTGTTGATTTTATTTCAATTAAATCAAATTGCTTAAGGTTATACAATTAGTTGTGATAAAATAAATAATAACAAAATGAGCATTTTGCAATAATAAAACACAAGTCTTCTGATGAACTTTCAACCTAGTGCTCATTCCATTTCACCATGATGATGACATATTTTTAGGGAATGTCAATAAATGAATGTTCTCCCTCCCTTAGGATCTTAATTAATCAATTAATCTTAATTAAGCTAAGAAAATCACCAGCGGTATGCTTCAGGCACTTTCTTTAATATAGCTGCAATTTCTCATCTTGCTGAGTTTTTTAGGGTCAGATGTTAAAGTTTTGGGCTTTCCTGAAGCATTCTCCGGACATGCTTTATCTTCCTTATGACAATTCCTAATTTAGAAGTGGGGAATCTGAGGCACAGAAAAGCTAAGTGATGAATCCAAAGCCATAGTGTCATAGCATAGTAGAACCAAAAGAATTTTGGTGATCTTGTCTAATTTAGTCCTTTAATTTTTACAGAAAAGTGAAATGATTTGCTCATGGTGTATGCAAGTCAGAGACCAGTCTAGAATAAAGGTTTTCAGACTGTTGAACTAAACACAATCCTCTTTTGTCTAATCCAGTAGCCTGGTGCCCTGTGTTCTAGGTTTCCCTTTGGCTCTAAGAAACATATTCCATCATATTTAGTTGTGGTAAAAAATGACACCGTCTCCTCTTTTGATGTCCAAGAAATCTAAGGAGCTTCTCCAGGCGCCTCTCTTCTTTCCATCTTCAAAAAGGTTCTGCAGAAACTACATACGGATAAAAAAGAGAAAATATAAAGGAATTTAAAACTTTCCCTTACATTAGTAAAGCACTCCTTGTTTAAACTCCTCATTTTTTTTTTTTTGAGAAAGAAACTTTGGAGGTAAAATGACTTATTCAAAGTCACACTGTTAGCAGAGCCAAGATTCTAACCAAACTAGATCTTATTACTGCAAATTCAGGGTTTTTTTTCCCTCTATGTCCTCTTACTACTGTAATTCCAAACAACTGGATGATTCACTGTTCCCATTCCTCTTTCCCACCCCATCTCCCTACCTCCTTTTGCCCAGTGCTCCAAGGGAGCAATCTTTGATTGGAACCTCACACCCCAGAATGACCCCGCTACTTATCCTTATGGGCTAGGATGACCTCCATCTTCCCCTGAATCTTATCTTATGCTCCAGAAATCTCTGAGAGAGTAAATGAGAAAGTACATTTTGCCTCCAACTCCTTTTTTTTCTTCTCTTTTTACAAACAAATATATTTCAAGTGAAATTTAATCCATAAATTGGTTCCTCTATATTTTTTCTTCTTTTTCTTAAAAAAAAAATCAATGTGGTTTTTGCAGAAGCTGTTAGAAGGCAGAAAGAGAAGGGCCTGAAGAGGCTTATTAGATTTCTTGGACATCAAAGTAGGAAGCAGAGGGTTTTTTTTTTTTTTTTTTGCTAGAATCAAATACAACTCAACATGGAGAACTCCCAGATTCATTCAGGTCAAGTGGGGTCTCACTTTAGCCAAATATGTCCTTCCACCTCCCAACTCAGGATAGAGGAGCTGGGAGAGAGTGACTGTGTGAACTCAGCTAGCTGGAGGAATGCCGGAAAATGATGTCAATGAAGAGTAATCTGCCACAGCTTGCTTCTGCAGCCCAATATCAGATTTAGTCAGGGAGCTTCTGGGTTATAATGAATTTGATTGGATTTTGTTCACTATCAGCAGATTCAGTTTTTCCATTCTTCTTTTCCCCAAATTATTTATAAATTATATATTATATAAAATAAAATAAATTTATAAATTATATATTATATAAAATAAAATAAATTTATAAATTATATATTATATAAAATAAAATAAATTTATAAATTATATATTATATAAAATAAAATAAATTTATAAATTATATATTATATAAAATAAAATAAATTTATAAATTATATATTATATATATATATATAATAAAATAAATTTATAAATTCATAAAATAAACCACAGTAGCTCCCCAAAGGTGAAAAGCTTTTGACATTGTGCATAGAGGCCAGAACCTAATCAGTCACTCAGAATTCTGGTCATTCAGTCAATAATAACATTAATAACTATCATCGATATAGCATTTACTATGTGTTAGGCAATGCAATGTGCTAAGCATTTGACAATTCTTATTTCATTTAATTCTCACAACAGCCTTACAGATAGGTGCTATTATTATTCTAATCTTTCATAGAAGGAAATTGAGGCAAGCAGGGAAAGGTAACTTGCCCAGGGTCACACTGCTAGGCTAGATTTTTTTTTTAAATTCTGGTCCATGACTTCACTCTGTTACCCAGCTGTCCCATCAATAAATAAACATCTATTAAATATATAGGATGTTCCAGGATACTAAACACTGAGAATTCAAAGAAAAAAAAGTCTTTTCTTTCAAGGAAGACACAATCTAATGAAGGTGACAACACGCAAACATCCATGAACAAATTAAATATATATGAGATAAGTTGGAAATAATTAACAGAGGGAAAGGATTAAAGGGGATTGAGAAAGGTTTTCTGTAGAAGGTATGATTTTAGCTCATTCTTACTCCTCCCTGGGACAAGAATCAGGAAGCCCTGAGTTTAAATTCAGCCTTGGATGTTTTCTAGATGCCTAACTTTGGACAAATCATTTAACTTGCCCGAATTTTCTTGTCTGTAACATAAACCTAATTCTAGCTTCTGCTTCCCAGAGTTATTGTGAGGATCAAGTGGGATCATTTTTAAACGCTTTGCCAACCTTAATGTGCTATCTAAATACTGGCTTTTATTATCATTATTGTTTTCAACCTGGAAAAAAAGAATTGCATGAAAATATTTGGAGAACTTCCTTGTAAGAGGGGGTTAGACTGCTGCTCTGTTTGGGTTAGAAGAATGGAACTTGGAGCAATGGGAGGATGTTTCAGAGAAGCAGACATAAGCCTTCAGACCTTTCAACTCTAGGAAAAAATCTCCTAATATTTCGAACAACCTAAATGTAGAATGTGCTACCTAGGCAGGGAGTGGATTCCCCCTCATGGGAGGTCTTTGACTGATGGCTGGATGACCATCTATCAACAACAGTGATCATTGGTGGTTCTCAGGATCCTCTGAGAGCCTTTCGAACTCTTGAGGTTCTGAGTCTATGAAATGACACTTGGGGGTCTGAAAGCATTAATGTTCCCCGAGTGAAAAAGAACAGAGACCAGGACTTGTAACATGATCTGCTGGTGAAAAACCCTAAACCATTTCATCAACATGAGTGATCACTGATTAAGGAAGAAACAAAGTGCTTCATATATTTTTCCCCCTCCTGAGAAGAGAAGTAGCTTAGGGGAGTTATTCCAGTCCTATATTCTATCATTGAGAGCACATGTAAAGATTAAAAAGAAACCTAGAAAAAATATACTAAGATTCTATGGGGTGAAGGCAGATGTCATACCATATATTGGCTTTCCTCTATAATCTTATTAATATCATAAAATAACAAAATTTCTGTATGGAAAAGACCTTTGAGGCCATTCAGTCAGACAATAAAAATCATTAGCATTAAAACAGCCTCATAATAATAATATTAATAATGAAATATCTAGCATTGACATAGCATTTTAAAGATTTACATATCACTTAACATATCCCCTTTTGATACTCAAAAGCAACTTGAAAGGTAGGTGCTATTATTGCCACCATTTTTAGATGAGGAAACTGAGGCAGAAGGAAGTTAAGTGATGTGCCTGAGGTTGCACAGTTAATTAACATCTGAGGCAAGATCTGAACTCAGGTTTTCCCTGATTTGAAGTCTAGATCTCTATCTACTATCCCACCAAATGGTATACCAGTCCTTCTTGAACTAGACTTCTCTTTCACCTATTCCAGAAATGGTCATTCAGTCTTAGCCCATCTAACTTTGGGAGAGTTCTAATTGCTAGGAAGTTTGTCTTATTTCTCTCTTACCTTACATGTCTTTCTCTCCCCTCTTATCTATTTACTTATTTTTAAATATTTCCCCATGTTTATATGATTAATTTTCTTTCCTTCCCATCTTCCTTCCCCCCTCTGTGAGCCGATAAGCAAGTCTGCTGGGTTATATACATGTTATCATTTGATACCTATTTCCATATTATTCATTTTTGCAATAAAAAAATTTAAAACCAAATCCCCAAATCATGTACCCATATAAACAAGTGATAAGTCATATGTTTTTCTTCTATATTTCTACTCCCACAGTTCTTTCTCTGGATGAGGATAGTGTTCTTTCTCATAAGTCCCTCTGGATTGTCCTGGATCATTGCATTGCTACTAGTAGCAAAACCCATTACATTCGATTGTTCCACAATGTTTCGCTTTCTGTGTATGATGTTTTCTTGGTTCTGCTCATTTCACTCTGCATCAGTTCATGGAGGTCTTTCAAGTTCACATAGATCTCCAGTTCATCATTCCTTATAGCACAGTAGTAGTCTATCACCATCATATACCATAATTTGTTCAGCCATTCCCCAATCAAGGGACACCCCCTCATTTTCCAGTTTTTTTTTTGCCACCACAAAGAGTGCAACTATGAATAGTTTTGTACAACACTTTTTTATCATCTCTTTGGGGTACAAACCCAGTAGTTTATCTTGTATTTCTATAGCATTTGCTGACTTTTAAAACATATTCATATTTATTATTTTTTCCTCATAAAAATATCTTCATTTTACAGATAAAGAAATGTAGGCTGTAAGATCCCATAGCTAATCAGTGATGTAGGTGAGAAAAAGAACTCAGATGTTCTAATGCTATAACATCAAATTCAATGAGGAATTGTCTTATAATTGGGTTCTAAAACTCAGCTTCATATTTGGGGGGAGGTATGGTTAAATAGCTGTTTATCTGAAAAAAGATCTGAACATTTTAAAGAATTGCAGGTTTAATATAATTCAGCAGTGGGATAATGGCAGCCAAGAAAGTTTTAGGAAAGAAAAGGAAAAGGGACACACATTTATGAAATGCCTGTGTACCAGGTAGTGTATTAAGTGCTTTACAGATGTTTCATTTGATCCTCACAGAAACATCTCTGAATGGTGGATTCTATTGTTATTCCCATTTTACAATGGAGGCGGAAAGAGGTTAAATGAATTTCCTAGGACCACATAGTTAGAAGGTGTGTAAGATTGGATTTGGATTCTGGTGTCCCCAAACTATAGGCTCAGGATTCCATTCATTGCACTGCCTAATGCCATTTTGAACTTAAGAGAGGCTAAAAAGAAGGAAGTAGGAATCCTTTGACATTTTTGTTCAATTCAGATCATTTCTAGAATATGGACCTCACTTGTGTGTGAATAAAGAAGGACATTAATAGGTTTGAGAATAGATTGAGAGCCAGTGAGGTGCAATAGGTAAAGAGGTGGCCTCAAAGTCAAAAAGACCTGGTTCAAGTTCCACCTTTGACATACACTGACTGTATGACCTTGGGTAAATCACTTATCTATATACTCTAGACAACTCTAGACTAAACATTCAAGAGAAGATACTGACCTATGTTGATAGAAAGAATCTCTTCCCCCCAAGGATTTCCCTATGCCAATGAAAACAGGTCTGATCTTTGTCTCTATCCTTGTTTGATAAATTGGAGAATATCCAGAGGACACCTCCCTGCCTTCCTTCAAATCACAGATAAAATCTCATGCTCTACAGGAAGCCTTTCCTAATCCCTCTTAATTATATTGTCTCCCCTTTGTTAATGATTTCCCATTTATCTTGTACATAGTTTATACATAGTTGAATGCTTATTGTCGCCCCCATAAGACTGTAAGCTCCTTGAGGGCAGAAGCTGTCTTTTGCCTCTTTTTGCATCCCTAGTGCTTAGCACAGTGCCTGGTATATAGTACATTATAATATAGAATGGTAATATTTAATATAAATAATATAGTAATATATAATTATATATCACATTATATAATAAATGCTTTTTTATTTAAAACAAGTAGTATGAGTAAAATTTTGTCATATGAGAACTGATTGAAGAAACTTTTATCCTGGAGAATAAAAAATGTAGGGGCATGCAATAGGTATCTTCAAGTTTCTCAAAGGTATAGAAGAGTTGGAGTTACTTTCTTTGGCCCCAGAAGGTAGAACCACAAGCAAAGGGAGAAAGTCACCAAGAGACCCTCCATGGATTGATAACAGGAAAAATTTACTTACAATGAGAGCAATGGCTGCCTTATGAATTGGTTGGTTTTACTTTCCTTGGATGTCTTTAAGCTTGGCCTCACTGATCATTTGTTAGCTATGCTACAGTGGGGATTTCTTTTGGTATGGATGCCTGCCAATGTCCCTTCTAAAGCAATTTCAAATCCTGTGATTCTGTGATAATGCTTTGCTCTTCCTATGATATCACTTGACCCAATTTATTAAGCATCTCATTTAAGTAATTATCCTACTTCACAGAAGAGGTGATGCAAAGATGAAGAGGAAGAGAAGGAGCCTCTTTTAAGTGATGAAAGCTGATCAGTTAAACTGGAAACTCATTAGAGGTCAAAGTCTCTAGATACACTAGGGAATGCCAGTATAATTGTGACTTATATTCCTTCTTTTGGCCTCAGTTTCCTCATTTGTAAAATGAAGGGATTGGTCTAGTTGTCCTTTAAAGATTCTTATAGCTGTTGGGGACCATGAATAATAAGGCTTGGCATTTATATACAATCCTTACTGGTTAACAGGTTACTTCATTAGACTGATCAGTACTTTGTCTATTTTATTTGTATTTTTCAAAGTACCAGCTTGTAGTCTTATTTATTAATTCAATAGTTCTTTTACTTTTGATTTTATTAATTTCTCCTTTAATTTTTAGGATCTCTAATTTGGTTTTTCTGGGGATTTTTGATTTCTTCACTTTTGAGTTTTTTAATTTGCATGCCAAATTCATTGACCTTTGCCCTCCCTAATTTGCTAATATATGCACTCAGGGATATAAATTTCCCCCTGAGTGCTGTTTTGGCTGTATCCCATAGATTTTGATAGGATGTCTCATCATTGTCATTCTCTTCAACGAAATTATTAATTGTTTCTATGATTTGTTCCTTAACTGATTTTGAGAATCATATTATTTAATTTCCAATTAATTTTTGATTTGCCTCTCCATGTACCCTTACTAATGATTATTTTTATTGCATTATGATCTAACAGGTCACTTCCAAGACCCTTCATACTTTTGCTCCATGATTCATTGATTCAAACATAAAGTAGACCTACTAAATAGGTAATTAGACATCTTCCTCATCCCCGTGTCCTAATACCAACCGAGTTTCTTTCCCATATACTTTTGGGGGAATCACAACATTGGATCATTTAAAGTTCTTTCCATAGTATCCTCTCCATATGCTCCCCCCAACACCCCCCTATCTCTTCTCCTCTTTTATCCCATGTATCAATGTGCTGCTCACCTGTGAAACCCAAGGCAGGGAATGGGAGAGTTATTCTATTTCAAAAATCAAGATTTATCTTGACATGACAGGCCCAGCGGGGTTTTATGATGTGCATGGCGCCAACCTTCCTTTTAGCCCCTTTGTAGCATGTAATACCAGGAGCATTTCACCCCAGCTGACACCCCTCCATCTGTTCCTGGTCATTTGGGACTGGGGAGCTGTTACCAAGAGGAGGAGGAGGAAGAAGAGGGAGACAAAATGTTTCAACCCAGGAAGGGGTTATAGGAATTGTTTCAACAATTCAGGTCTGGGGCTTCTTTCCTTTAGAGAATGTTGGACTTTTTTTTTTTTTTTACATATCTGTGCATCATCTCTCCCTCTCTCTCTGCTTTGTCCTGGTGGGAATCAAAGCTAATTTTAGTACTGAAAGGTGCAGGAATTATTTGCTTTTTAACCTTCCCATTTTCTCTTTAATCTTGATTGCAGAAAGTACATCAGGGTGTTAAGAGCACATTTTCTTCTTGTGAAATAACCCACTGACATCTCTACAAAGGGGCCAATTACATCCAAATTGCCAGTGTTTCCAGAAACCAAAACATGAGACTTGGTGTTGGAGGGTAATGTGTGAGAAAGCCCACTGGGCCAGGCTGAACACTGGCCATTTGGAACCTCTTGAGAGAGTGAGAGGGACTCCAGGATGCTGCTGATTAATAGGAATCCCAGGGACACCGGGAGGGACCCCATGTCATGACCAGCACATTCGGTCAACCCTTTTAATGAGCTATTTAAAAAAAGTTAAACTATGTTTACATTAAATGGAACCCATCAGGAAATTGGAAGCCACTGGACATGCTATGAATTCTGCTGAATGCAATGCCACATATCCCCCTGCCCCAGCCCCCCCATCTCCACTGCCCCCACTCCTCTGTCCTGGGTGAAATTTTTGGAGAGCACAGGCCTTTTGTTAAATGATAGTAGTTGCTTTTGATTTCCTTGGCAAGATTCCCACAGGTCCACCCCTTCTATCCCCCTTCCCTGCTGCTTCCCTGCTAGTGACCCCATCCCTGAAACGGAAAAGGAGAGATGCTTGATCTTTAGCAGAGCAGGCTGAAAAATGACACCTTTGGAGTGGGTTGGAAAAGGCAGATGGACCAGATATCCCTTGCCCATTTAGAGGGGAACTATCTCGAGAGTTAACCAACCAATCCCTCCTAAATCCTGAATTAGGAACATCAAGTGATTGCTTCAGTGGTTATCTATCCATCGAGGGGTCTGGATACCTGAGGAGTAGTCTCAGTAAGACCCTGGGCAAGTCCCAGCCTCTCCAGTGCTTTGAGCAGTTTTCTAAGGCTAAATGTTTTAGAGCTGGTCTGATCTTCATTGTAAAATAAGAGAGAGTTCCAACCAGAACAAGGGCTTTGAACCTTTGCTGTGCCATTTGGCAGTCCCCACAATCCCATGAATTCCTCATTAGAATGATGTTTTTAAAGGCAAAAAGTAAAATACAGAATATGAAGGAAACTGATCATATGGAGGCACCTTTAAGAACTTCTGGAAAAGAAGATTTTAAGGGCTCTACCAGCTTTAAATCCTATAATTCTCATTTCCTACTTACTTTTCCCCTTTCAGTTTGTAATTAGTAAACACTGTTTTTTCTTGTCTCATAGTCAGCATCGGTCTAGGAACTTGAGAGCTGGACAAGGGGAGTCTCATTCTGACTGTTACTAACTGGTCATGAAGCCTTGGAGAGGTCATTTCCTCTCTTGGGAGCTTCTGTAAAATGACTGAGTTAAACTAGAACCAGAACTCCTAATCTTTAGTGAATTATGAACCCCTTCTTATAATAAATTAAATTATATATATATATTAAAATATACAGGATCACAAAGGAAAGCAATTTTATGAAAACATATTTTTTAAAAAGTTCATGGACATGACATTCAGAACCCCTGGAATAGATGAGAGGAGAGGAGAGGAGATGAGATGAGAGGAGAGGAGATGAGAGGAGATGATCTCTCAAGACCCCCTTTCAACTTTAATGACCATTGATTCTAAGGGGAGAGGGATTCTTTTCACAGGGAACCAAAATGTGTTTCTGGACTCTACCTGTTCATTCCTATTCATCTACTGCCTCCATTTCTGGAGTTTCCAGGGACAGAAGGTTCATGGCCCCCATTTTGCAAGCCCCTTGATACTTCCAAGATTGCATTTTTGCCTGTGGCATGGGGTCTGGCAAGAGGTGATCCCTTCTGAGTATTTGGTGAATTATCTCCCCCCATGGTTGGGTTTGGTGGCCTTGGAGAAAGCCTGTACTTTTATCTTCTTTTATATTATAAATAAGAAAGACCAGAATGGACCCTGTTAGCCTTCTTCCATTTTGCCAACCCCCACCCACCATCCAGAGGCAAGAGACTATCAAGCGAGGCCACTTGGAGAAGTTCAAATAACTAACTGGCCGTGACCTGAACTAAAACTAACAGAGGTTGTGCTTGTGACGGCTGCAGGGAAGCCATCTGGGTTATATTTAAGGAGAGGCTACTCAGTAAGCCTGCTGCACTTTTAGATCCCAAGAAAAAGAAAGATAAATGATTATATCGATATTCTCTTGGCCCTTCTCTCACTAAGAGGGAAAGGAAGCTTCCTGAAAAAGTCAGACTCCAGCATCTCACCCAAGCACTAGAAACAGGGGCAACGAGGTGTGTGTGTGTGTGTGTGTGTGTGTGTGTGTGTGTGTGTGTGTGTGTGTGTGTATGGGGGGGAGACAATGTAATGGGGGAAATGCACTGGACTAGAGGACAGGCGATCCGACTTCCCCCATCTGACTCTCTCTAGCCACTGGATCTCAGGAAGCTTCTGCATTGCCCTCAACCTCAGTATTTCAATGAATGATTTGGGACAGTCTTAGATCATCATTTAATGAGGCTTTGAGAAAAGGAGGTTCTTGGTCAGACCTTCTTTCCCAACTTTTGGTAAGGAAAATATTTCCACCATAACCAGATGGTCTTGATGGGCTTTTCTAGTTTAAACATTCTGTGTTCTAAAGTCTCTTCTGACTCTGGCATCCTATGTTCTGAGGTCGCTCCCAGTTTGGATATTCTCTGTTCTTAAGTCCTTCCCATCTTTTCTATTCTCGAATGTCCATTTAAGTTAGCTTAAATGATAATGATAGCTGTGTTCCAAGACCCTTCCCAGCACTGCCCTTCTCTGTTATAAAGTCCCTTCCACCTCTTAAATTCCCCATGCTAAGGCCCTTCCAGCTGTGACATTCTGAGTTCTAAGACTCATCCCAGTTCTTACATTCTCTGTTTCTAAAGTTCCTCCCACCTCTTAATTCTCTATTTTAAGGCTCTTCCAATCTCTGACATTCTCTCTGTTCTTTCCCAGTATTGACACCAATTTTCTACCCAACCATGCAATTAGTATTCCTACAGCACAGGTCGGATCATGTCTCTCCTCTGCTCAATAAGTTCCAATGGCTCCCAGTTGTCTCAAGGATGAAATATGATCTCTTCTACTTGAACATTTAAAAGAGTTCACTCTCTGGTTCCTGCCCCCCCTTCTAGGCTCCTCACTCATTAATTTATTTCATGGACACTTTATTCCAGGTAAATTGGTCTTACTGTTCATCACCATCAATCAGTCTACAAGCATTGGTTTTGCATGACTATGTGCTGAGCCCTGTGCTAGGGGATAGGGACACAAAAGGGAAAATGAAGCCATCCTTATAAACATATCCAAAATCCATATAAAGGAAAGAGAGGGTGGGCAGTTAGTGCAGTGGATAGAGTGTCAGGATGTTCTGAGATCAAATGTGGCCTCAGATACTAGCTGTGTGACCCTGGGCAAGTCACTTCACTCTGTTTGCCTCAGTTTCTTCATATGTAACATGAGCTGGAGAAGGAAATGGCAAACTAGTCCAGCATCTCTGCCAAGAAAACCCCAAATGGGGTCATGAAGACATGACTGAAAAGTGACTGAATGCTAAGAACAGGTAGAGAGTAATTCCAGAAGGAGAGCAGTGAAAGAAATCAGGAAGGCCATCATGTTGGAGGTGACTTTGAAGGAAACTCAAGATTCTGAGAGGCAAAGGTGAAGTGGGAGAGTATTACTGTCATGGGGGAGGCAGTGACTGTAATAGTTTCAGAATGGACATGGAGCTCCCATCACATGCAAAGAAAAGGAGACTTTAGGATGGATGGGAGTAATGTAAAATGAGGTTGAAAAGGTAGGGTAAGGCCATGTGATGAAGGGCTTTTTTTAAATGCTTCCCCCCTGCTTGTTCCCTAGACCTGGAATTCATTCTCTCTTCGCTTTCTCCTGGTAGAATTCCTAGTTTCCATCAAGGCTTTAATTAAATGCTAACTTTTCTAGGAGGTTTATCCTGATTCCTCTGGCCCACTCAATTACTAGTGCTCTCTATCCTCCCCTTCCTCATTAATTTGCTTTGCATGCATTTATATATATATATATATATATATGTATATACACTTATATTTATATATATTTAATATATTTACATATATGTATATATTTATGCATATGCTCATATAGGCATGTATTTATACATATGTATATATGCATATATTTATACATATTTATATTTTAATATATTTACATATATGTATATATGTATGCATATGCTTATATAGTTATGTGTTTATACACGTATATACATGCACGCATATATTTATATATACTTATATTTTAATATATTTACATATATAATTATACATTTATACATGCCCTCATATAGTTATATATTTATACATGTATATATGTATATATACTTATATTTATTATGTTTGCATATATATTTATGCATATTCTCATTATTTATACATGTATACACACTTATATTTATATAATATTTTAATACATTTACATATATTTGTATGTATACTTATATATTTATGCAAATACTCAGTTATAAATTTATACATGTATAGATACACATATATTTATATATTCTTATATTTTAATATATTTACATATACTTGTATATTTATGCATATAATCATAGTTATATATTTATACATGTATAGAAACACATGTGCATATTTTTATATATACTTTTATATTTAGGCATATACTCACAGTTATATATTTATACATGTATAGGTACACATTTGCATACATTTATATATACTTATATTTTAATGTATTTATATATGCTTGTATATGTATGCATATATAGGCATATTTATATATGTATATATAATTTATTTATATATGCAAATAATATATTTATAAATATCATCTACGTTTCTTAAAAATTATATAAATCAAATAAAAACATGAAATTTATGAAATTTATCTGCTCTTCCAAACTTCTCTCCCACTTCCAAGTAGAACCTCAATTCCTCAAGGCCAGGGATTATTTCATTTTCCTCTTTATTTCTCCAGTGTCTGACATCTAATGGATGTTTAATAGATGCTTGTTGGAGAAAAGAATGAATGAATAAATTCTCTGCCAGAGATCCCTTTATCGCTGACATTTCATTTTCTAAAGAATCATCGAAATCACACATTCTAATCAAGGACTCAGGATCATTTCAACTCAAGACCTTTCTTACTCGAAGGACCCTTCCACTTCTGATATTCCCTGTAATAAAGCTACCAGCCGATTCTGGCATGCTAGGTTCTAACAACCAGAAGATCTAGACCTGCTTTGTGTAGGCTCCTTTCCAGCGAGCTCATGCTATGGGTCTATGCTTCAAGATAGGCTTTCTGCAAGGATGAGTCCTCTGAGGCTGACATTGCCCTTCTCCCCAGAGGCAGCTCTGAGTTTCAGGGAGGCTTTTAATAGAAGCACTGGGGAGATCAGGCAGCTTTCTCAAAGGTTTCAGTTTCCACATTTCTCAAATTCCTCCGTACTCTGGCATGGCCATACACTGTCTTTAAAAAACCTGGTATTTGAAATCGAAAAATCATCGCCTTCCGTTCCTCAGCTCATTTCCCCCTGGTGTTTCTCTAGCATAATCGAAACCTGACAGGCCATCCTGGAAAGGGAAGCCAGATTCCCATTGATTCAGCTGCACACAGTCACATAGAGAATGGTGTTTTTGTTCTGGGGAGAGGAGAAGGCAGTCGTGAGAGTCTCTCTCTCTCTCTCTCTCTCTCTCTCTCTCTCTCTCTCTCTCTCTCTCTCTCTCTCTCTCTCTTTCTCTCTCTCTCTCTCTCTCTCTCTCTCTCTCTCTCTCTCTCTCTCTCTCTCTCTCTCTCTCTCTCTCCCTCCTCTCTCTCTCTGTCTCTCTCCTCTCTCTCTTTCTCTCTCTCTCTGTCTCTGTCTCTCTCTTTCTCTCTCTCTCCTCTCTCTGTCTCTCTGTCTCTCTGTCTCTGTCTCTGTCTCTGTCTCTCTCTGTCTCTCTGTCTCTGTCTCTGTCTCTGTCTCTGTCTCTGTCTCTGTCTCTGTCTCTGTCTCTCTCTCTCTCTCTCTCTCTCTCTCTCTCTCTCTCTCTCTCTCTCTCTCTCTCTCTCTCCTGAAAACACACACACACAGAGGACAACAGGAACAGAAAAAAAAAAAGTCAAATCCTATAAGAAATGATGGTAGAATTAATCCTGTAAATTTATAACCATAATTATGGCAAATCAACACGTTTGAGACCAAGACAATATTTATTTCAACCCATTCCTCTCTTTCAGGTAAGGAGAGTATATACTTGAAGATGAGGAGGAGAGTAGCCTCCAGGTAAAGAAGAGAAGTCAGATCTTTTCTCTCTTCCTTGTCCTCACTTCCTCAACTCCCCATAGAATTAGATAATGAATGAAAAAATACATCAGGATGAACCCTCCAAGGGAGCAATTGATTTTTGTCTCAGAGGATAGTTTCATTAGTTGCTGTGATCAAAATAGTCATGCCCAATAGCCAGCTTTCTAATGAGCAGATTCTCCTTTCCAAACAGAACTGGGCTGGTCCTGGGACACAGAGTCCACTTGCAGTTCTGATGGACAGTCCTTCTAGTTTGGTATGGTTTCAAAAACATATTGTGCAGGCAAAACTTTGAGAATGGTGTGACTGCCACACCACACTGAAGCACTGGGGTAGGGTCTTGGTAGAGGAAGAATACTACTACTAGTACAATAACAGATTCATGAAATTAATGATTAGGGATGTATTGCCTAACACAGTTGTCTGGAGCACTAATAGCCTATTGGTTAAATGCATAAAAAGTCAATTGGTCAAAATCAATTGAAACCAATGCGATTAGTTCAGACTCTGCTATCAATAATTTTTGTGATATTGGGCTAGTCACCTCAGTTTCTTCAGCTGTCAAAAGGGATTTGGACTAGATGGGGGCTTCTAAAGTTCCTCCTACCTCTAATGATCTATTCTCTAAGGTTCCTCCCAGTTCTGACAGTCTATCTTCTAAGGTCCCTTCCTATGGAAAGTTTGCGTCCCAAAGTACCTCTCAGTTCTGACGTTCTATGTTCTAAAGTCCCTTCTAGATCAGATATTCAAGATTCTTTTATTTCTACCATTTGATGACTCTTTAATTTGATGAAGTAGGTCTAAAAAGTTCAAAGCACAATTATGACCCATTCTTGCTCCTAGGAGTCCTTAATGAAGTAATGAGATGATGTTTCCCAAGAGCCCCCACCCAGTGTGACATGCTCAAGGTCAGACTCCCCCCATCAGTCCTGTTCTATGCCCCAGGCCGCCTCCCCAAAATTAAATTAGAAAAAAGGTTATTTCAGTCTTTTCCTTTTGTTTTCTGGGTTTTCTTCCTAAGCGAAATCCCACCTGTTTGGATGCTTAAATTGAACTCATAAAATCTTAGATCTTTAGATCCTAGGCTAAGGGCAGAAAAGTGAAGCTGATGATCGCTTTGGAAGTGGTCTTGATGTCTTTTCAAAGTCTGTAAGAGCATTTGCTAGACCAGGACTATTTGCTCAAGCAGGGCTGAAGCTAGAACTGGGGGCTCTTAGCCTGTCAGTGCAAACTTAGGCAGATAGTTGAAAAATGAATTTTGACTTGGGCTGATTACAGCAGGTCCTTCAGGCTCCTGTCAGATTGTCATTTTGGTCTATGCATTATACTCATCACAGAGAGTGCACACAGATAGTCTTTGGAAATGCTTCATCTACCCTTACTATAGAATCCACCCTCCCCCTTGCTATTCACCTCTCCTACAACCCCCCAATTATCTTGGGAGCCTTATTTTCCCTTTCCAAATATTGAAAGCAATAAGACTATACTGAGGACTGATTGCTTGCCAGGTTTGGAATAATCAGTCATTTTTAAATGTCCAGAAAGAGTCAGTGAAGAAATTTTAAAATATATAGCGTGTGCGCTGATGAATGAATAATAGCTATTTTGTACTTTTTCTTTTGCCCTTGCCAAATTGTGATTATGTGTGTATCCAAACTTAAAACCAGCCCTTGAGTCAAGGTCAATTATTATTATAATTGAATACTTTCTACAGTAAGTTCTCTGTTAGTCAGTATGGTCTAAGAATGCAGTACTCTAGTTAATCAAATTCTTTGGTCAGTAGCCATAAGAAATCATTATTTTTAAAAAAATGATACCAATAGCTTAACATTCATATAGGATTTTATAGTTTGCAAAATGTTTTCCTCTCCATATTCCTCAAGGCAGTCCCTGAAGCCAGAAACAGGCATGCAAAGAATTATTTATCCTTACTTATTCCCATTTTACAGATGAATAAACTATAGCCCAGAGAGGTAAAGAACAAATACATAATAAGTGGCATAGCCAGGTCTGAAGTCTAGAATCCCTGACTCCAAATCCAGAGATTTTTCTTTCTTTCTTTTTTATATTTTAAAATTTATTATTTGTTTATTTTAAACATTCTTTTCTTTTTAAACCTTGAGTTCCAAATTCTCTCCCTTCTCCCCACCCATCCCCCACCCACTGAGAAGGCAAGTAATATGATATCAATCCCACATGTGAAATCATGCAAAACATATTTCCATATGAGCCATGTCTCCAAACAAAAGCAAGAAAAACAAAAAGAAATTGAGAAAAGCATACTTCAATTTGTACTCAAGTTCATCAGTTCTCTCTCTGGATACAGAATTTTTTCATCTTAAGTCCTTTGGATCATTATATTGAGCAGAATAATCACACCATTTGCATTGCTATTATTATTTACAACGATCTTCTATCAGTTCATAAAGATCTTGCCATATTTTTACCCCAAACCACCTTTCTTGTCATTCTTTATAGTACCATCATATTCCATCACAATCATGTTCTGCAACATGTTTTGGCCATTCTCCACTTAATGTCATCCCATTGATTTCCAATTCTTTGCCACCATAAAGAGAGCTGCTATAAATATTTTTGCTCCTATAAATACTTTCCCTTTTTTCCTTGCTCTTTTTGGGATATAGACCTATTGTGGTTTTTCTGGGTTGGGGTATTATATTTTTACAGCCTTTCCAGTACAGTTCCTAATTGTTATCCAGAATGGTTTGACCAGTTCACTACTCCATCAACAATTCATTAGCTCATGTTCCCTTATGCCTTCCAATGTTTGTAATTTCTGATAGGGATGAGATGGAAACTGTTGGTTGTTTTAATTTGCCTTTCTCTACTCAATAGTGATTTAGAACATTTTATTTTTCTTATGACTATTGAAACTTTGATTTCTTCGGAAAATTACCTGTCCATATGTAAAAATATCCTTGGACCTTTTATCAATTGGGAAATGGCTCTTATTTTTAAACATGCAACTCAATTCTATTCTCAGTATATCTTTGAGAACTGAGACTTTTATCAGAGAAACTTGCTGTAAAATCTTTTGATATTACTTCATTTTTCTACAGTACCTTTCAGCAAAATATAGTTTCTCCAATTATACTTTTTATTTAGGTTTATTTTTTCTTTTTCTGAGATCATGACTGCTATCATCCTGGCTTTTTTTTTCTTTTAGTTTATCTGACTCTGCTTTATTTTAACTCTTTGAGTGTCTTTCTGTTTCAAGTACATCTCTTGTAGACAATATTTGCTTTTTTTTTTTTTGATTCTTGCTTTTAATCGGATCTGTCAGCTTCCATTTTATGTGTAAACTTACCCCATTCATATTCACAGTTATGATTACTAGCTATGCTCTTCCCTCCATCCCATTTTTTTCCATTTTTTCATCTCTTTCTTCATACCCTGTCTCTCCTTAAGTCTATTCTTCTCCTAACCACTGCCTCCTTTAATCTGTCCTTCCTTTTATCACCTTTTCCCCCTTTTTTGTTCCCTTCAATTTCCCCATTGGGTAAGTTACATTTCTATATGTAACTGAGTGTATGTGCAAATATATATTCTTCCCTTTTTGAACTAGTTCCAATGAAAGTGAGGTCTAAGCATTGTCTGCCAACACCAACTTTCCCCTTCCATTGCAAAAGCTCTTCCTTCTTCAGTCATTTAATGTGAGAAAACTTCCCCATTCTACCTCTCCCTTTCCTTTTCTCCCAATACATCTCTCTTACTCACCAATTCATTTCTTTGAGGGCATTTCAACATAGTTGATTTACATCCATGCCCTGAGTTTATGTTAATTAATTTTAACTACATTTATAATGATAAAGTTTTGGGGGGTTACATGTGTCATCTTCCCATATAGGAATGTAAACAGCTTAATCTTATTGAATCCCTTATGATTTACTGTTTACCCTTTTATGATTCTTTTAATTAATGCATTTGGAAATCAAATATTCTATTCAGCTCTGGTCTTTTCATTAGGAATGCTTGAAGGTTCCCTATTTCACTAAATATCCATTTTTTCCTGTGAAGGATTATACTTAGTTCTGCTGAGGAAGTTATTCTTCTTTGTAATTCTAGCTCCTTTACTCTATGGAATATCATATTCCAAGCCCTCTACTCCTTTAATGTAGAAGCTGATAAATCTTGTATTATAATTACTATAGCTCCATAATATTTGTATTTTCCTTTTTGGCTGCCTGAAGTGTTTTTTTTTGTGAGCTCTGGAATTTGCCTATAATATTCCTGGGAATTTTCTTTTAGGGATCTCTTTTAGGAGGTGAGCAGTGAATTCTTTCAATTTTTTTTTATGTTGTGAATCTAAAATATTGAGGCAATTTCCTTTATAATTTCTGGAAATATGTAGGCCCTTTCTTTACTCATGGCTTTCAGGTAGTCTAGTGATTCATAAATTATATCTTCTTTATCCATTTAGCATGGAAGCTGTTTTACCAATGAGATATTTCACATTTTCTTCCATTTTATTATTCTTTTGGCCTTGTTTTATTGTTTCGTCATGTATCATGGAGTCATTAACTTCCACTATTCAATCCTAATTTTTAACAGTTATTTTTTTCAGTGA
The DNA here is from genome assembly GCF_027887165.1 of Monodelphis domestica. Lineage (NCBI taxonomy): Eukaryota > Metazoa > Chordata > Mammalia > Didelphimorphia > Didelphidae > Monodelphis > Monodelphis domestica. The sequence goes on along the minus strand of NC_077227.1, from coordinate 702,085,960 downwards.
GCCTTTGTGCCTCTTTTTTTCCCCATTTGGCCAAATCTACTTTTTAATGAGTTCTTTTCTTCAGTAAATTTTTGTACCTCTCTTTCCATTTAGCCAATTTGCTTTTAAGTAGTTCTTTTCATCAACAAATTTTTATGTCTCTTTTATTATTAAGCTAATGCTGTATTTTAAGGTATTTTGTTCAGTGGGCAGCTACGTGACATAGTGAATAGAGTGCCTACCCTAGATTTAGGAAGACTAATTTTCTGCATTCAAATTTGTCCTCAGATATTAAGTAGCTATGTGAACCTGTGGTCAAATAATTTAACCCTCTTTGCCTCAGTTTCCTCATCTTTAAAATGAACTGGAGAAGGAAATGGCAAACCACTCCAGTATCTTTGCCAAGAAAACCTCAAATGAGGTCACAAAGAATTTACAACTGAAACAACCAAAACAACAACATTTTCTTCTGCATTTTTGTGCCTCTTTTACCAACCTGTTAATTCTCTTTTCATAATTTTCTTGCATTAATATAATTTCTTCCACTCTATCCCCTTTTTTTCCTCTATCACTATTAACTCCTTCTATAACCTTTCTAGGTATTTTTGTTGGACCTTGGTCCAATTAACATTTTTCTTTGAGACTTTGTTTATAGTTGTTTTTACATTGTTGACAAGTTATTTTTTTGCTATTGTTTACTCATTTTCCAATCCATTTTTTTGACTTTGAACTTTGAAAGTCTGGTCAGCTAAGGGTGAGGAGTCATTTCCTAAGCTTCAGGCATTTTTGTGCTACCATTTCAAAACTAGTTCTGAAGTTTGCAAGTTTTTAGTGCCTTCAATGTGGGGAGAGGTATGATCAATGTTCCCCTATCTGTGTTCTAGTCCTTACCCAGGAAGGACCTCTGGTCCCCCAAAGCCATGAGTGCTAGTGCTCCTCTATACCTTTGGACTATTACTAGAGATCCTGTTTCCTTGTGATTGACCCATAGCACTCCTTTCTGCTCTGGAACTGTGACCTGGAACTGTGTCTGGGCAATATAGTTGATAATCAGTGCCAGCTATACTAAGTAACAGCAAACGGTCCCCTATAATTTCTTTCTGAATATTTGTTTGACTCTATTATTGTCTCTGGTCTGACAGCTCCTGAAGCTTCTCTTGCAGATACTGTCACCATTGATTGTGTGTTTTGACTCCAGATGGGCTTCTAGCCTTGGTCACAAACTTCTCCTATTGTTCTCCTAAGTTTTCTTAGACTGGAAAAATGTCTCACCCTGACCTTTTAATGGTTCTGCTACTCCAAAATTTGATTTGAATCATTATTTTAAAATTATTTGGAGGGGAAGGTTGAGGGTGTTGGGTTGCCTCTCATCTACCATCTTGCCTTCCTGACCTTTCTAGCATAATTAGAATGACATACTTGACTAATTATATATGAAATAATTTAATAAACAGGAATTAGTAAACATATTGAAGACTAATTAGGATTTAATAAGGTAACTCTAACCTAATTATATCAAACACATTTCTCATGACTCAAGAGGCATGTAAGGGTCATTGTGGAGAGCAATTCTTACTGCATCAGAGATTTTTAGAAATCCCCCTTTAATAGACTCTCCATTCCAACCAAACTGGCATACTGGCTATTTCCTAAATTTGGAATTCTATCTCCTACCTCAGAACCTTTGCTCAGACTATCTATTGTGCCTGGGAGGCACATCCTATTTACTTCTGTTCAGAGAATTCTTAGCTTTCTTTAGTTACCACCATCCTGATCTTCCTAAATATTACTGTTTTCTGTCTTCTCTTGAGACCTATCTCCAGTCAAATGCAAAACCTCACAATCATAGACCATTTCAGTTTTGTTTTTGATCCTCAGAACCTATTTCAGTGCTTTGTGCCAAATAATCTGGTCAACAAGCATTTAGAAGGACTTAGCATGTGCCAGGTCCTGTATTAAGCAGTGGAGATAGAAAGAAAGATGAAAGAGACTCCCTGCCCCTCAAGGAGCACCCAGTCTACTAACAGAAAGGCAGTGAATATTTGTTGAACAGAATTGCCAGGAGAAAGACACCAAACTTAAAAACAACTTGTATGTCAATAAGGATTAAACAAGTAGCCATTCAATCAACAAGGAATTTTTCCAGCCTTTGGAGGAACAAACAAAGTCAGAGTCATTGTTTTTGTGCCCAAGGAACTTAAATTCTAATGGAGGAGCCAAATCTTGAATCATGATATTTGTTTCTGAGGTTCATGCAGATATAGTATAATCAGAAAAATGATTAGATTCATACTCAAATGTGGATTTACATTTTAGCTCTACAATTGTTGTTATTATCCTGTTTGACTCTTCATCACCCCATTTTGGGTTTTCTTGGCAAAGATACTGGAGTAGTTTGCCATTTCCTTCTCCAGCTCATTTTATAGATGAGGAAACTGAGGCAGAGTGAAGTGACTTTCCTAGGATCACATAGCCAGTACATGTCTGAGACTAGATTTGAATTCAGGCTCTTCTAACTCCAGACCTAGAACTCTATCTGCTGAATCATGTAGCTGCCCAGACAGGATGAATTACAGATAGTCTTAAAGGGAAAGTATTAAGATTAAGGGAAACCAGTAAAGGCTTCTGGTAAAAAGTGTGATTCTTCCCCCCTCCCACCCCCCTTGACACTTGCAAGGATCCAAAGGAACCAAAAGAAAGAGATGAGGAGGGAGATATCCAATGCCTAAGAAGTCAAGCTGTAGATATTGAATTGGGTGGGTTTTCCTTGTCCTTAGGACTCAGTTTCTGGGTCTGCAAATCAAGAGAGTGGGACTAAATTAACTATAAAATTACTGATCCTCTGGCCTTTGATTTGAGGTCTTCCTGTACTTCCTGACTACTGGGATGGGAAAGCTGGTAGATTCTAGTACAATGGTGGCTTCTAAAGTCATAAAGGCTGAGTCAAGGAAGGTCAACCATGTGGCCTTTATCTTTAGTGTTCCAATAAGACTCCTGATTCTCTTAATCCCCTCTTTCATCTGTCCTCTTTTCTCTCTAAGCAACCTCTCAAAGAGAATTGTAGATGGAATTGGGGAAAAGGAAGCAGGAAGTAGGAAGCAGGAAACCACTTCTATTTTTGGTCCCAAGATTGACTAATAGTCTGGCCTTAGGGAAAGGAGTGTTCTCTGAAAATTCAAAATGCATCGTTCTGTTTGGTGTCCATCCTATCAGACTGGAGTTCATTTAACAGGAGTAGAGTAAAGGTTTATGTATTTACATGGATATATAAATGAATGGTAGCTAATATAAAGTCAAAATATTTCAAGAAATATTTTAAAGTACCTACTCAGTCCAAAGCTAATTATTTAGCTTTTTAAATATTTTATTTTGCTACTTGTATTTGTATTAATTTTTAGATATCTACTACTATCTATTTATATTATTTAGTTATTTATAATAGCTAGCATTTGTAGAGAGATTCATAAATATTATTTCATTTTATCCTCAGAGCAGCCCTAGTTTATTAGCCCCATTTTACAGATGGGGAAACTGAGGCAGTTAGACATTAGGTGACCTGTTCAGCATCACACAGGTAGTAAGTGTGAGGCAGAATTTGAACTCAACACTCTATCTACTGCACCAACAGTCTGCCAACCAAGAGAAGACTCTGAGGATTAGAAAATCTCTTGTCTTTGGGAAGTTTCCACTTCTATTCTGCCATTTTAGTTCCCATTTCCCCCAAGAAGCAAGTCTAATTATGTTAGTTTCAACCCCAAATTTCTTTTTGCTCATAGCTTAAAATTCATATTTTTGGCCATGTACTTAAGCAAAATAGATTTCTGTGTTTAGCTTAGGTCAAATCAGAAAAAAAAAACAACCCAACAAATTAATCTCCTCCCTTCCCAATTCCTGATTGCCAAATATGCCCATTTTGCTCCTCTGGGGGCAGGGTATGGAGTGTTGGTGATAGAGGAAATTATTTAAAAATCTTTTAATTATTAAATTGTCCTTCCTTCATTCTTAGATGGTTTGGCTTACCTTCCGCTTGCTCAGGGAAGGCTGTGAAAATCTCCAATTTAAAGATCCATCTGGTTCTCACATCAAATTAAATGGTAACTTAAAGGAGCCAGCCCTGCTTTTGAAAATCTAGGAATGAGTCTGTTTACATAGTATTTGCATTAATGCTTCCTACAGTTTATTTTCAGAGTGAATTCAGAAATCACATAGTAGGCCATTTCACCCAAACACTAAAATGGATTGGGGGCAGAGGTGGGGGAAGGGGGGGGGATGTCCAGAGGAATTTTTCCCAGTGTTTTTTGAAGTGTCCACTTCATTTTTTCCCCTTATCCTTTCATTCTTTTTTTTTCCTCCCTCTTCTTTAAAATGATTGTTCTGTATTCTCCCTAGTGTTTGGCCTGGCCTGGCTTCTTGGGCCACTGCTGCTTGTCATATGGAATGGATTAGGTCTTCTCTCTCACACTCTGTCTACTTGGGTGTTCTCCACGGGCTGTTTTTGCTGGGGTCTTGGTTTTGCTTTTTATAACTGCAGGAAGTGTCCCACTCAGACCACATGTGAAATCGTGTGGGAACAGTTGGGGTGGGGGGGGGGCTGGGGGGGGGGGATGGCTGGGAGGGAAGGGCAAGCCTGTGCCGGGATGAAAAGAGCCCCATCAAATCCCAGGCAGTCTGGGTGGAGACCTGGAGGGAGGGGTCAGGGGGGAAAGAACGCGAGAGAGGGACGCGTACTCCCTGGTCAATTTCACTTTATGGGCTCTGGTAGGCAGGAGGACGAGGGAGGTGGAAGCTCACTGGATGGAACAAGTCTGTCCCTAATATATCTATTCCTAATATTTTACAATACTATATAGGATCGTGGGCCATTAAAGTGTGAAGGATTACAGCTGCTGCTTAATTTGTTCTAAATTTCCTGCTTGCCCCACCAGACATGTACAGGAAATAGGCAGTAAATGTTTAATAGGTAATACCTAACTGGACAATTAACAGGTGCTGTCATTTAGAAAGTCCAGAAGGAGCAACACGCAGATCCAGAACAGTTCTGAGGGGAAGCCCGGCTTTTCCGTGTTGGAGGACAAGAAAGGAAGCGATCGTGGGGCAACCTCGTTACTCAACAGCCGGCTAAAGCTCTGGACTTTAATAACAGCCCTTTAGGTTGTTGTAAGATTGAGGACTTGAGAGATGACCGAGTGCAAGTCCCTAATTAGATGGAGGGAGGAAATGGAGGCTTATTGAAAGTGACAGAGAAGGGATTCAAACCCAGATCTTTTCTCTCCAAAGCCAACGTGTCCTGCCAAGCATTATAAATCCTGCTCTGCAGATACATACATTCCTGGGGCAGGCAGTGGCCCGTTTCCCTCTCTTGGACCAACATTGTCGGTTCCTATGCCGCTGAGCATTTCCTAATTGGATATAAAAGAGATGACAAGATGCGAGGTGATTGGAACTAGGGTATATTTGTTAGGACCAGGGCATGCAATGCGTGTAAAATATTGACCTCTTTTCCACTGATTATATCCAAGGAGTCTGGATCACAAAAAAGATCCTTCCCCAGCAGTTTCTTTACTTAGAAGTAGGATGAATAAGCCAGAATTTGGAAGTGGGTTTAAAACCACATTGAGGGAATTCAACCATTTATTCGAAAAGGGAATTGAATCTGCTTACTGAAGAAAGGTGGCTAACTTTTGGCTTTAAACCATTAAAAATAACCAATAAAAACAGCCTAAGAGTCTACGAGATTTTGGTCATCTAAACGACCTAATTCCCCTCCTTTAGGGGGTATGTAATTAGAAATCTTGAACTCTTGGACTTCATCTCCCAGAATCCTTTCCCCTTCGTCCACACAGCATCCTTATTTATTCTACATAAAAGTTTGCTGTAACCCAGCCTTTTAACTCTTCTTCCCCAGATCTCCCTCGCACCTGGGCTGGTATCCTCTTCCTTCCTAAGGCTATCACTATCTTTTACTCCCAGTTGTTATTAATAAATATTATAAAATTATAATTCTTGAAGTATTTCGATATTAATGTTTAATCTTAACAGTGGATTCACTCTACCACAATCAGTTAAATTGCAAACATATTAATAAATGTACATAAGGTTTTCTTCTGTTCAAAGGAAAGTTGGGAGATGGAGACTAAGGCTCTTGTTTTCTTCCTTCCCCCAACTGATTCCCTCTCTGAGCCTTAGCTAAAATGACTCTCACCACTGAACTGTCCAGGTTCTAAATGTGCTTCCGCCATATCCAACCCTGGGAGTATAGAAACAAAAAGTTCTGAAAGTGTCCTTGCCCTCAAAGAGCGTGCCCTTTATTGGGGATATATCCTATATATCAGTGTCATTGTTCAGTTATTTCAGACATGCCTCATTCTTTCTGATCCCATCTGGGGTTTTCTTGTCAAAAATACTGTAATGACTTGCCATTTTCTTCTCCTGCTCATTTTATTTATAAGAAACTGAGGCAAAGAGGGTTAAATGACTTGCCCAGGATCACACAGCTGGTAAGTATCTGAGGCCAGATTTGGACACAGAAAGATGAGTCTTCTTGACTCTAGCACTTTATCTACTGTGTTACCCATTCTACCCTGTATCATACATACAGCTGAATAAATAACAAGTATGTGCAGAGTAAAATAGCGTAATACAAATATAGTACAGAGCATGGGGCTCACTCTTCCAACTTCTACTAATATGGAAGATTGGGTTCCCAGAGAATGGCTGGCATTTCCCCCCGCAAGGTTTTATGGTTAATACTGAAGGACAGGGCTGGGGTAGGTGGGGTAATGGTGGTTCTCTGGTACTATAGTTCAGAATTCCCCACTGTTATGCTTTCTCTATTGATTACCTTTAATATCATTTATATAGCCAAAATTTTTAATTTGTTGATACATATTGATACAATTTTTAATAATTATTTTCTGATATATTGTAATCCATGATCTCTCCCTCTTTCCCATCCCTTTCCTCACTCTGAGATGGCAGACAATATGATAGAGGTTGTACATGTGTCATCATATAATACACATTTCCATATTCATCAAGTCATGAAAGAAGATACATATCTCTTGCATTAGAGAAAGTTTCATGGAGGAAATAAAGTGAAGCATGATATACTTCAGTCTGTATTCAGACTTTATCAGTAACTTCTATGGTGGTAGATAACCTTTTGTTTTGCCTTAGGTGTCTTTAAGTTACCTATGGGCAGCAGACCTAGTTTTTAGAAATAGATAATTACTAGGGGAAATAGTTAAAATAGTTGAAATTGATTTTGGAATTGAGAAATAAACATACATTCATTGAATGTAAGTTCCTTGAGGGCAGGCAGTATTTCAGGTAGCTTTTGTCTTTTTTTTTTTTGCCAGCACGGAGCACAGAGTCCAGCACATACTAACTGCTAAATAAATGTGCATCCATTGACTGAAAGACTGATAAACATTAGGAGGCTGCTTTAATGAAACATTACTATCTTTCTATGAGCAAAACAAAACATCCTCTTCCTAAATGGGGGAAATACACCCCCACAATTACAAATAGCATTCAGAGCAATGTGGGTATGTGATATGGAAAAGGGATGAATTCACAGCACTTGGTAGCTGGAAACCCTTTTCTTCCCTTTGTGAGGTCCTCATGAAATTCCTTTTAGGCACAATGAAACTTTCTGCTGGGCTCCTTGTATAATCCTGGAACTGCCTTTTCTTCCTCTGCTCCAAATATTGGCACTGTCACTGGTTTGTGGATACTGAGCAGTCAATGAGAAGACTAAATCCTCCTACTATTCAGAGTTTATAAGGTTTTCTTCTGTTCAAAGGGAAGATGGGAGATGGAGACTAAGGTTCTTGTTTTCCTCCTTCCCCCAACTGATCCTCTCTCAGAGCCTTAGCTAAAATGATTCTCACCACTGAACTGTCCAGGTTCTAAATAGGCTTGCTCTTTTATCCAAGCTCTATAGGGTCTTAGCGAGTCTCTTTTGAGAATCTCAACACATTTCCTATTGTCCATCATTTCATTTGCTCCAATGATTTCCCCAAGTTTAATGGTTTTGTTTGTCAGGTTAATTGATCTGGTAGAGGTGTCCTCATCCCACAAAAGCACTAGGGCTAGAGTATCTTGTTGTTACTTTAAATCCTGTGGAGGTGATTGATTGATTTGATTGATGCCCATCTTCACATTTGTAATACATAATATTAGCAGTAAAGAACATGAACAAACAATTTTGTGGGGAGGACTATGTGTGTCAAGAAAGACCTAGTGTAGAAGGGGGCACCTGAATTAGATTTGGTAAGAAAGTATAGACTATAATCAGTGGCAATAAGGAGGGATTGAACTGCAGATATGGAAGGTGATTTGTACAAAGACAAGAAGGTGGGAGATGAAATATTATATTGGAGGGAACAACAGGAGACCAGTTTGTGTGGAATTTGGATTAATGTGAAATAAGTCTGAAAGCAGATGACCTCAAGAAGAAAGGGAAGATGAAATGTCTTTTATATGGAAGTGCTAGGAGACCATAGTTTGACCAAGGTAAAAAACAACATGTCAAAAAGAGTGCTAAGAGTGCTGGACTTGAAATATGGAAACTTATCCTGACTCTGATCCTTGGTCAAATTTCTAAACCTTTTTGAGACTCATGGAAAAAAAAAATAATTATGCTACATACCTCTGAGAGTTATTGTGAGGAAAGCACTGCATAGAACTTGAGATATTATATAAAGATGAACTATTTGTCAATATAACAATAAAATACTGGCTACCATGCTCTCAGGGATTTAGGGAAGTACTTTGAAATGGTCTGAAGTGATATGTTCAATCCCAAGTAATTTGCTAGTGAGATGTCCTTGAGATATAAGTTTATATTCATAAAATTTAAGCTTCTTGAAAGCAGGGATTGTGTTGATTTTGTTTTGGTGCCCCAAATACCTAGCCTAGTGCTGAGTAGTAATTTAATAAATGTTTGTTGACTGGCTGATAAATATTCAGATGCAATGCCCATTAAACAGGTTAATTTTATGCTATTACTAAAGTAGATGGTTTCTGTAAGAGTGAGGAATATGCAAAAAGAAGAAATGGCAAAAGAAAGGAATTAGATCCAGTAAAGTAAGAAGCAGCCCATATAGGGGAAGGGCAGAAAGGAAGTGACCCAGAATTCCAGGGAAAGAACAGAGACTGAGGAGAACTCAGAAACTGCCACTTCAACTGGATTCCTTCAGCTGAGAGCTTTCAAGATGCTCTCAAAGGCTGGAGGTTCCCCTTTGAACACCAACAACTTCCTAGTTATCTCTGGAAAATTTCTGCTCAACTCAACTCAACATATTAGATTGAACTTTTAAAAAAGCCATCCACTGAGGAAATTCTCTCTAAGGATTTCCTCCTCTGCTCTCTCCCCAGTTGTCCTGAACTTTAGCAATAACCAGATTAGCTCGAGAATAAGGACAACCAGCAGCTGACCAGAAAAGGGGTCAAGGCTTATAACTGGGACCCCCAAGAATTGAGGAGGGGGTCAGTCTTCCAGTCTTTAGGGATTCCTGCCATCCACTTTCCTTATCCAACCCTCTTATTTCCCTTTCCCTGAGTGATTCTCTATTAAAACATTATTATAAAGATCAGTTCTGCCTGCTTTCTGACATCAAAGAAGGGAACTGAAGATTTAGGGAGAATCATATCTTTCTCCAGAGAGGAGGATAAGCTCAAGACTGGGTTTGGGGAGTGAACCAGATCTCAAAGGGAAAGTGGGAGTTGGGGTATTTGGAGGATCCAGAGGCAGGAAAGTCTATGCTGCCTCTCAACAACAGCTAAGAACAAGAAGGGAGGCAGTGGGTCAATTCTCTAAGCCCTCTCCTCCAGTACTTAACCTCTACCTCCCAAACCAAATCTCTGAGGAGACACACTCTTTCCCTCAGGGAAACAAACTGAGGTTGTCTTCACCAAAGGGAAGAGAGGGGCAGTCTCTCAGTCTCTCAACCCCTTCTCTCCTCTCATTCAACTCACCAGCATAGGGGGGGAGTAACTTCCCATGAGGGCCCTATATTACATTTCCAAACCAGTTTCAGAAAAGAAATATCCCATGCATCTTCTGAATTATTTGCTCTCTTCCTTTGGTTCCTAAATCTCAAAACGGTTTCCTGTTCTAAGTGTTTTTTTCTTAATTACCTGGTAAGCCACTGTAGGCTGAAACTCCTCTTCATCTAAGTAATTATCAGTCTGTATGTCTACTGTGGAGAGATTGTTATCCTAGTTATACACGTAGAGAGATGTGAAGCTTCTCAGAGGGAGTTTTTAGGTCCTAAAATCAACATTATACCATGGAAAAAATTTTGAATTGAGAATCAAAAGCCTGAGCAAAGACTCTTTCTTTTGCCAGCCTTGGGCAAATAATTTACCTCTAATTGTCACTAACTCTCCCACTTGTAAGTGGGTTGTCACTAACATATCTATCTCATAGGGTTGTCATGAAGACCAGTTTAACAAACTTTTCATAGCCAAGTGTCCACATTGGGTACAAGGCACTTTTTTCAGTGCTTGGAGATACAGAGATGAAAGAAAGGAGTCCTTCCTTTTAAGAAATTTCAATCCACTTCAAAATAGATTTTTTTATGCCTTCTATGTGCAAGGTATAGTCTAATCATGATAATTATTAATTATATACAAATTTTAATTATACAGAAGTAATAAAGAGGACCCAAGGTAGAATATAATCAGGGAAAAGGAGGGGTCTAGCTAAAATATCAATATGGAAATGATACCAGAAATAAGAGGTTATTTTCTCCCAAGGAGAGGTTAGAAGAGGCATTATGAAGGAAGTCATAACTGAGTTGGACTTTGCAGAGAAAGAAAGGCTTCAAAAGGCAGCCAATGCTCATAAAATTCTTTGTTACATCAATGTGCTCCAGAATTGCAATGGGAGTTTTTATGTTGTTGTTGTTATCCAAGAAATATCTTGGGAATCATTAATATCCTCATCTCCATTATGGAAATATCTGGATCAATATCGTGGCACACAGCCACCCAATGGTGCAGTGACTTCCAACTCCCCCCAAACTCTAGCATTTGCTGGTACTTAGTTCAAGTCTAATTGAGTTGAAAAGATCTTTTCAAAGACCTTAAATGCCTTCTAATAGTCCATGACTAATGTGTTGCACTTGGCTCTCCTATAAATTGCTCTTTTTTACCGGGCAGTTACTGTGACAATATTCAGACATCTTTATCAGCACTTGATGGCCATGTAAACCAACGCGTACTAATGATGTGGATGAAAATGTAACACTGTACAGATCTCAACCCTCCCGTACTGTCCTCACTTTGAAGTCCAGCTGTTAATAGCATCGTTGACTACTTCCATAAAAATGCTGAGTAAGTTGAGAGGACATGTCTAATTTCAATCAATTGATGTAAGCTGTCATCCCTGACAGGAGCCTCTTTCCCCTGTTCCTCCCCCCCCCCCTCCTTTTCTCATCTTGTTCAAGTCTGCCTGGTAGAGAGTCTTTGCAGGCTAGTAGCTAGTGTCCTTGGCAGCCAGATGTAATGCATTTTGAATGCAGGACAAATTCAACGAACTTTTGTTAAGTACCTACTGTGTGCAGATCACTGTGTTAGACTTTAGGGAAAGAGAATGCTAGAAGATGGATTATGATAGGGGGTTTTAACTTTGCATCATGGATCCCTTTGCTGGTAAAGCTTATAGGTCTCTTATAAAAATAGTGTTTTTAAATGCATAAAATAAATACATAAAATTATAAAAAAAACCATTAGAAACCCATTATTTTGGAAAAAACAAACAAACCAAGAAGTAATTTCCCCCATTCAAGTTCAGAGACACCCAACGACAATCTATGAGATCATTGGCTTAAAGTTTAATTATCTAGTTGGGAGATAAGACATGGAAATAAACAAAACATGTTCAAACATCAATCACAAAGTGGATTTGGATTTGTCCTTAAGAGAGCTAAATAATGATTTATGAGGAAGAAATGGTTATTTATAATATCTTGGGAAGGGGTGGGAACGGGGCATAGAGGTGATGGTAAGATTAGAAAAGACTTCATAGAGAACTGATATTTGAACTATTCAATTCATTTGACATCTGTTAAATGTTCATTATATATAGAATACTCTGCTGGGCACAGGGGCCACAAAAAGGAAAATACTAAAAAACAACAATAACAACAACCCTGATTTCAAAATGCTTACATTCAATCAGGGAAGGGGATACAATATTTGCATAGATACATGCATGTAAAAAAAGTAAAATGTCTAAAATTCACAATTTCTCCTCCTAAACACTTCCCTCTTTGAAACTTCTGTTTCAATTCAAGGCACCATCATTATTCTAGCCTCTCAGGTTTGAAACTTTAGTATTATTCTTGACCCTCTAATTTCTCTTTCTCTGTCTGTCTGTCTGCCTCTCCTGATATCTAACTGGATACCAAATTTTGGTCCCCTCACCACCATAATATCCCTTGCACATAATATTTTTTCTCTTCTCACATAGCTTTCCCCTTAGTTCAGGTACTTATCATTCTAGATCATTGCAACAGACTACTAGTAGTTGGTCTTGTGGACTCCAGATTCTCCTTATTCTGGTCCATTTTATTACATACAACATACAAAGTGATTTCCTTAATCAAATTCGAGTGTGCCGCTCCTCTCAATAAACTCTAATTGTTTTCCAGTATTTCTAGGGCAAAATGAAAACTCTTTGGTTTTGATTCTATAACTCTGGGGTATATGGGGTATTAAGGGAGGACCTCACTTTTGTTGTGAGGTCTTGCTAGGCTCTTTTCAGAGCTGCTCATCCACTTTTGGCATCTGCATTTTACTCAACTCTCATCTGTGGCTTTAAGAAGCTATAATGTGCCTGGAGGGCCACATCCAGGGTGAACCCAAGTTGAGGGTAACTGAAAGACTTTAAGCCATCAGTAAGTTAGAGGGGGGTGACTACTCCAAGAATGCAAAGACTTCCCTTGGTAGAATGGGTGGATGAGAGCAAGTTGACATAGGCAAACTTTAGGATCCTGGGATTCAGGCAAAACCAAAGAAAACAAAACAAAACAAAACAAAAAGAGCACTTCAGACACATCCCTTAAAGTGCTAGGCTCTGGCACCAGCCCATAGTGAGGCTTGGAAGTTGATAGCACTGGGACCTTTCAAGCCTGCATTGAGATGAAGATCTAGTCCCAGGGCAAATAACTTCTAATGTTGAGCCCTGCAAGCCCACAGCAGAGGAGAGAGAATCATCAGATTTCAGAATTCCCAGTTGGCAGGTAAGTTAAAAAAAAGTCTAGCAAATTGAGCAAACATTAAAAGAAACTCCTAAACCTCAAAAATTTCTATGGTGATAAAGAACAAAGCAGAGAATGAACAGGGATCATTCAATCTTAGCAACCACATACCAAACTTCAAAGAAAAATGGAAATTGGTCTCAAGTACTGGAAGAACACAAAAAGGAATTGAACAATAAAATTAAGACAGATGGAAGAAAAATGGAAAAATAAATGAAAGTAATGTAAAAAGAAAATAACAAATTAAAACGCAAAATTGTCAACTGGAAAAAGAGGCACATAAATCCAATGAAGAAAGGGTTTTTTAAACAATAGAATTGATGTACTGGGGAAAAAAAAAGAGGCCAAAAAACCCAATGAAGAAAAGAGTGCAATGAAAAGTAAAATGTAGCAAATGGAAAATGAGAATCCAAAGGTCATGAAAGAAACTCAGTCTTTAAAAACTAGAATTGGGCAAATAGAAGCTAATGACTTCATGAAACATCAAGAAACAATAAAACAAATTCAAAAGAATAAAAAATGAAATATCAGGAAAAAAAACTCACCTGGAAAAGAGATCTAAGAGAGATAAGTTAAGAATTATTAGACTACTTGAAAGACATGATTTTAAAAAATGGGGGCTAGGCATCATATTATAAGAAATTATCCAAGAGAATTGCCCTGATATTCTTGAAAGAGGAATAGGAATTTTAAAAATCCACAGGTCACCTCTTGCAATAAATGTGCAAACGACAACCCCCAGGAATATTATGGTGAAATTCAAGAGTTCCCAGGCCAAGTAAAAAAATCAGAAGTAGTCAGAAAGAAACAATTTAAATATCAAGGAACCCCAGTTAGGATTACACAGGATCTGTTAGATTCCACACTGAAGAACCAGAAGACTTGTAATATGAGTATTCCAGAAGCCAAAGAACTGGGTGTACAACAAAGAATCACCTACCCAAAATCGACTATATTCTTTCATGGGAAAGAATGCTCATTTAATAAAATAGAAGATTTCCAAGCAGGATAGACTTAAACAGAAAATTTAATTTCCAAATATAATCAAGAGAAGTATAAAAAGAAAGAAGTATAAATAATAAAGAGAAAAAAATGCAAGGACTTCCATAAAGTCAAATTGTTTATATTTCTATATGGAAATATGATATCTGCAACTATTAAAAATTGTCATCATTATCAGAGTAATTGGAAGTAGTATTTATAGACAGAGGGTGTGGTAGTAAGTTGTTGAGGATAATATGTAAAAAATATAGGGGTAAAAAAGAGGATTATAGTAAGAGAAATGGGAATAAAGAAGTAAAATGTGGCAAATTATATTGCATAAAGAGGTATAGGGGAGGAAAACAGTATTGCTGTGGAAGGGGAGGATGAGGGAGGTCATGGGTAATACTGACTCCTTTCTCTCATTGGCATTGGCTTAGAGAGGGATGAATAGCCAGATTCATTGGGGTATATAATCCCTATAGAGAAGTAGAAGGGAAATAAGAAAGGTGGTAGTAGAGAGGGGAGTAATATAAGGGAGAGGAAAAGGATGCAGTGATTAAAAGCAAAATGCTGTTATATAGGGAAAGAGTGAAGGGAAAAAGGTAGGGTTAAAAGAGGAAATTAAGATGGAAGGGGATATATAAATGGTAATCATAACTGTGAATATAAATGGGATGAACTCACCCATAAGATGGAAGTGGATAGCAGAGTGGTTTTTAAACCTAACATATGTTGTTTACAAGAAACACATTTGAGTCATGTAGACATACACAGAATAAAGGTAAGAGGCTGGAGCAGCATCTATTGGACTTCAACTGAGTCAAAAAAGCAGGAGGAACCATCATGATCTCAGACAAATCTAAAGCAAAAATAGATCTGATTAAAAGAGATAAAGAAGGTAATTACATCTTGGTAAAAGGTAACATAGACGATGAAAAAATATTGGTAGTTAAGATATATGCATCAAATGGTATAGCATCTAGATTTTTAAAGGATTTTTGAAAGGAGCTTAAGGTGGAATAGAGAATAAAACTATACTAATGGGGGATGTAAACTTTGCCCTATCAGAACTAAATAAAACTAACCAAAAAATAAATGAAAAAGAAGTAATAGAAATGAAAGAAATTTTAGAAAAGTTAGACTTAATAGATATCCAGAGAAAACTGAATAGGGATAAAAAAGGAATATACCTTCTTTTCAGCAGCACATGGTAGATACACAAAAATTGACCATAAACTAGGGCACAAAAACTTTAAAACGAAATGTAGAAAAACAGAAAATGCAACTTTTCAGATCATAATGTTATAAAATTATAATCAGTAACTGTTTATGTAAAGACAAATTAAAAATTAATTGGAAACTAAATAGTCTAATTCTTAAAAATTGGTGGGTCAAAGTTCAAATCATAGACATGATCACAGATTTTATTGAAAATAATGACAATGAGTAGACAACACATCAAAATTTATGGGACACAGTCAAAGAGAAAATTTCATACCAATGAACTGAGCATGTGTGAATTTCAAAACAACTCCACCCTATTCAGGCCATTCTTTAGAAATTTTTCCTGATCAATAACAATAGAGATACTTGGAATAACAGAATCAGGTCTTGCAAACTACATTCTCCACCCTACTCAGTGTAATAAGATTAAGAAGGGCTACAGTAAACTCAAGATTTAATTATTTGAGAAAATGGCCTTCAACAGACATGTGCAAAAGAAAGGACAGACCTCTGGGTGGTCCTAGGTCAAGCTAGAGCCACCATTGGCACATGTGAGAAGCAGGAAGTGAGGTAGAGAACAACCTCTGGAGTTCTCGGGACTTCCTGTGAGGAGGGCTAGAGTTTGTGGCTGGTGCTTGAAGTTGGAGGAGCCCTTTAGACTGCTTTCCTTCAGATTGGTCATGTGAGTGATAAGGACTGATCCCTTTCCCTGCCTTGGCTATCCAAGGCCTTAATGCCTGCTTTGGCACAACCTGAGCCAGAGTGGTTCTGAATTAAATTTCTTTCCTTTTCTCTCTCTCTCTCTCTCTCTCTCTCTCTCTCTCTCTCTCTCTCTCTCTCTCTCTCTCTCTCTCTCTCTCTCTGTCTCTCTCTCTGTCTCTCTCTGTCTCTCTCTCTCTCTCTCTCTCTCTCTCTCTCTCTCTCTCTCTCTCTCTCTCTCTCTCTCTCTCTCTCTCTCCCTGTAATACTTTCTTCCTCCTGTTGTAATTAAAACACCATAAAAATTTGGCAGCTGACTTGAGTGTTTCATTTAGGAATTACATAAGTGAATTCCTTGGTGAACTTAAATTAATATATATATATATATCAGTCTTTTAAAGTGTTTTCAATATCACACATGCAACTAAAAAACTAGCAAAAGAGGAAATTAGAAATCCCAGTTAGAGACTAAGTTAGAAATCCTAAAAAGATAAATAAATAAAATTGAAAGTAAAAGAACTATTGAACTAATAAATAAGAATAGGAGTTGGTTCTATTAAAAACAAATAAAATAGAATATTGGTTAATTTGATTTTAAAAAAAGAAAGAAGAGTATCAAATTATCTATATCAAAAAGGAAAAGGGTGATTTCACCTCTAATGAAGATTTCACCTTTAATGAAATTATAGCAATTATTAGAAGATATTTCATCCAATTATATGACAAAAAATCTGATAATATAGGTGAAATGGATGGATATTTACAAAATATAAATTGCCTAGATTAACAAAAGCAGAAATAGAATATTTAAATAATTCCATCTCAGAAAAAGAAATTGAGCAAGCCATCCATTAACTCCCTAAGAAAAAATCCCCAGGGCCAGAAGGATTAAAAAGTGAATTATATAAAATATCTAAAGAATAATTAATCCCAATACTATTCAAACTATTAGGCAAAATAAGCAAAAGAATCCTACCAAATTCTCTTTATAACACAAATATGGTACTGATACCTCAGTAAAGAAGATCAAAAACAGATAAAGAAAACCAAAGCCTGATTTCCTTAATGAACAGTGATGCAAAAATCTTAAATAAAATATAAGCAAAGAAACTACAGCAGGATATCACAAGGATTATACACTATGGCCAGATGATATTTATACCAAGAATGCAAGTCTGGTTTACTATTAGGAAAGTCATCAGCACAGTTGACCTTATCAATAATCAAACTAATAAAACACATGGTTATCTCAATCGATGCAAAACAAGCCTTTGACAAAATACAACACCCATTTGTATTGAAAACATTAGAAAGCATAAGAATAAAAGGACTTTTCCTTAAAATAATAAGCAATATTTATTTAAAACCATCAGTAAGAACCATTTACAATAGGGATAAGTTAGACACCTTCCCAATAAGATCAAGACTGAAGCAAAGGTGCCTGCTATTACCACTATTATTTAATATTGTAATATAAATGCTAGCTTTAAAAATTAGAGAAGAAAAAGAAATTGAAGGAACTCAAGTAGTTGATAAGGGAACTAAATTATCATTCTTTGCAGATGATATGATGGTATGCTTAGAGAATCCTAGAAAATCCACTAAAAAGCTAGTAGAAATAATTAATAACTATAGCAAAGTTGCAGGATACAAAATAAACCCACATAAATCAGCATTTTTACATATTTTCAACAAAAATCAGCAGCAAATTATAAAGAGAAACTCTATTTAATATCACTCTAGATAATATATAATATTTAGAATATTAGTATTATATAGATTATATAATATAATGTGGAAACAAAGCACTTCCCATACATATAAAAATAGATCTCAACAAATGGAAAAACATTAATTGCTCATGAGTAGGACAAGCTAATATAATAAAAATGACAATCCTACCCAAACAGTGCCATACCTATTAAACTACCAAAAAAACTACTTTATGGAATTAGAAAAAAATAATAAAATTAATCTGGAAGAACAAAAAATCAAGAATATAAATATAAATAATGAAAAAAAATTGTGAAGGATGGTGGCCTAGTAGTACCAGATCTTAAACTGTACTGTGTTCAGTGTTCATCAAAACAATTTGGTTCTGGCTAAGATAGAAAGGTGGATCAAAAGAATAATAGTCTAGGGGTAAATGACCTCAGCAATCTTGTGTTTGATAAAGCTAAATATCCCAGTTTTGGGGATAAGAACCTACTATTTGACAAAATCTACTAGAATAATTAGAAAACAGTATGGCAAAAATTAGGTTTAGATCAATATCTCATACCCTAAACCAAGATAAATTCAGAATGGGTGAATGGCTTAAATATAAAGAAGGAAACTATAAATAAATTAGGTGAACATGGAATAGTATACCTATCAGATTTAAGATTTAAAATTAGGCTTGACTAAATATGAGAGTTACCAAAGTAATATTGTGGTTGCCATTTATAAAATATTAACCCTTAAGTAAAAAATGACTGTTAGAAGCATTTATTTACAAGGTAGAGATATTGAAAGTGGGAAATATAGGAAGGAGACAGAGCCTTGTCTAGCCTATCGGTGTAAGTGCTGATCCAGTGAAGTCTGGCTCAGCCCCAGCAAGGGCTCCCTCAAGTCTTGATCACAATGTGGAAGTCCTGGTATCTTCAGCCAGAAATCCAGCATCACAAGTCTCTGCCTTCAGCCTGAGTCACTCACCCAGCAAGCCTATCCAGTGCAGAATGCTCCTGCCCAGGATGAGTCCAGGAAAAAGTGACTGCCTCTAAGAGTCACCCTTCAGTCTAGCTCACCAAGGCAGAGTGAATTAATGAATCCTCAGGCTGGCCTTTTTGAAACAGTTTTCTTGATGTCACTTCCTGTCACTTTCCCACTTCACAGGAACCAATCATAGACTCCTAATTTGCCTAGCACTGCTGGGGGTGGGGGTGGGCAGTGACCTTTGGAGGTGTGAGCTTTCTCTAGTAAATGACTTGTAAACTCTCTTACTTAATGGTTAGCTAAGTGCTAAATAGGGGTACTTTAAGCTCTTGATTTGATTAGATTAAAGGTTGCTGATTGATTACATTAAAAATAAACTAAGAGTTGAATTCTCTCTTCACACAGATCTATGATGAAGGAAAGGATTGAAGAAGATTAAGAAAGAAATAGAGAATATGACAAAATGAAAAATGAATAATTTTGATTGTATTAAATTTAAAAGTTTTTGTACAAACAAAACCAATGCAACCAAAATTAGAAGGAAAGCAACAAACTGGGAAAAAAAAACACTTTTATTACAAAACTCTCTGACAAATGTCTAATTCCTCAAACATACAAAAGAACTAAGTCAAATTCATAAGAAATCACATAATTTCCCAATTGAAAAATAGTCAAGGGATATGAATAGGCAGTTTTCAGGTAAAGAAATCAAAACTATCAATAATCATATAAAAATGTTCTAAATCCCTTCTGATCAGAGACATGCAAATCAAAACAATTCTTAGATACTGTCTTACCCCTAGGAAAGTGGCCAATATGACAGTAAAGGAAAATAGCACATGTTGGAGGGGAATGTGGCAACATTAGGACAGTAATGCATTGCTGGTAGAGTTGTGAATTGATCCAACCGTTCTGCAAGACAACTTGGAATTATGCCCAAAGTCTTTGAAAGAATGTATGTCCTTTGATCCAGCAATACCACTACTGAGTTTGTTTCCCAAAGAAATAAAAGCATCAGATAGGTTCTGTTTGTATAAAAATATTTATAGCTGTGCTTTTTGTGGTGGCAAAAAAAAAATTGGAAAATAAGGGAGTGTCCCTCAGTTGGGGAATGGCTGAACAAATTGTGGTATATGATGGTGATGGAATACCATTGTACCATAAGGGGTGATGAACTGCTTGATTTTGATAAGAACTGGAAAGTCCTCCATGAACTGATGCAGAGTGAAATAAGCAGAACCAGGAGAACATTATCCACAGTAACTGAAACATTGTGGGATAATCAAATATGGTTGACTCTGTTACTAAAAGTAATGCAATGACCCAGGAAAATGCTAAGGGACTTATGAGAAAGAATGCTGTCCACATCTGGAAAAAGAACTGTGGGAGTAGAAATCCAAAAGAAAACACATGATTTGTCTCTTATTTATATGGGTATAGGATTTTTGGTTTTAAAAAACGATTACAAAAATGAATAATATGGAAATAGAATTGAGGTGATATATATTTAAATGAATTTGCTTGTCAACTCTGGTAGGGGGAGCGAAGAGGGATGGGAGAAAACAAGGACCATGTAACCACTGGGGGGGAAAAATAAGTGAAGGATGAAAAATAAAAATACCGTTGAATGGGAAAAGATTGAGAAGAACAAGTTGGAGGGAGACAATGGAGAACAGGCAAATAGACCTTATATTTTCTAATCAGAATACCTTCAAACCCTAGGTTTTCCTTTTTCCTTCCTGTGTGACCTTGTGCAAATCAACTAACATCTATAGATTTCGGTCTTTTTGCTTTTTAAAATGAAGGTTCCAGATTAGTTGGCCTCTAAGGCACCTTCCAGTTTTTCTATCTTTGATTCTATGATGTTTATAACTCATTTTATAGAGGCAAAAACTGAAGCCCTTAGAGGGAAGTACCTTACTTGTGACCACATATGTTTTTCATGACAGTATCATTACTAGGACTCATGCTTCTAATCATTGATCTTTCTTCCTTTTAAAAAATCCTTTTTTATTATTAATCACTAATAACCTAGTACTAACAGTGATCTATCTTGCAATCATTAGACCAAAGGCTCAATTGAATTTAAAGAGGAAATACATAGGTTTATAAGCCCAACTTTCTAACCTAGAATCCCCTGACCCCAAAATATCATGTACTTCTCAATATAAATTCATTATTTACTTTCTAGATACTAAATACCATGGCAAACAGAGGTTTTGAAAATATATTAGATTCAGTTCCTACCCTTAAGGAGTTTATAGTTGGTCTTCATGGACAAGTACAGAAATGACTATAGAAGAAAAGTGATACTATTAATTGGATATAGTCAAACATAGAGCTGCAAATCAAAAAAAAGTAGATATTCTTGGATGGGAGTCAGGAGACTGGGGAGATCATGCTGGGTCTTTTAGGGAATCCTAGATAGGCTGTCAAGCTATGAGAGACTTAGGAGATCATCTAGACCAGTCCTCTTATTTTATAGATGTGGAGTTTGAGGCTCAGAGAAATCAAATGACTTGCCTAAAGTTGCTTTGGTCATAAGTAACAGAGCCAGAAATGGAACCCAGATCTTTTGGTTAGCTAGCTTTATGACACGGGTCCCTTTATTTCTCTGGGTCTCATTTTACTCATCTTCACTTTCATAAGTCTGTGATTTCATGTGTTTATGTTTTCCTTGCACCAAGAAAGATAAACATTTCTGAGTGCTCTTAAAAACAAATACCACGTAGGAGAATGTATCTGTCTGAACTTAGCTGACAACTCAGCTTATTCTTAATAATTACACATATTCTATCACTGCAGCCCTGCTCAAGCCTTTCCCTTTCTATAGGTTGTGCCTTCTAGAACTGAAGGTTATTATCAAAACAGAGTGATATCAGAGGATTTGAGTAGATCTAATTAACTTATTGCATAACTGATGGTTCAATCTTCCATTTTTGGGGGTGGGGAAAGGGAGTAAAGGAGGGGGATGGAGATCAGCAGAAACTTTAATCAAACTGAAGAGTCTTCCAATCCCCTTGAGAGGACACAGAGAACTCCTTTGTGATCCACTCCTAGTCCCTGATTAAACTGGTGTTTCCTAATCAAACAAAAAGCATACAAGGGGCTCAGTAATTAGTTGATGAAAGAGCAACTTCCATCCTTTCACACAGAAAATTAACCAGTGGTACTCTTTAGATCTCACACATCTTTAGGACTTGATCTTGCCATTTTTTTGCTCCTCTTTCCAAAGTATAGTGGGAGTGAGAGTGGATAAGAGGATTTGCATACCTTTATCCCTAACATTAGGACTAATGATGGTAACATAGAGAAAAAGCACATGGCATTGTGGGAGATGTGCTTGCATATGACCTGAGAGGGGAATTCAAGGATATTCTTCCTGAAATCCAACCTCCTCTGTAAAACATAGGAATTTTTAACTCTCAAAGAAGAGAATTATCCCAGAATTTAGACTTTTCATAGAAAAAGGAAATTTCCTGAGCAGTACCAGCCTGGAATTTGCCATGTAATTAATCCTCAGTTTAAGGGTTATTCATTTCAAAAGTTCAAGCACAAGACCAACTGGAGAAAGATTTCCTGATGCGGTGTCCTTCCTGAAGAAAGAAGGGGACAACCTTGATGACATTATTGTAGTACCTACTTGGTGAACAACAACAACAACAACAAAAACATGAATTACTCAGACCGTACAGGTCTAAGTGAAAGAGTTAGTTTGTTCAGCAAGCTCCAAATATGTTTACTTTGGGAGCTGTGGGTCTAACCTACAGGGTGGTACTATGACTTTTGGAGAGTTTGTGTTAGGGCTTTGTGGGAGGGAAGGACTCATTATAATTACAGAGGGTTGCCCAAAACAGAGTTCAGTTCCCTTCTTTGGGGGGGGGGGCAGGGATAGGGTGGATGGGGTAACATCAGAGCTGGTAAGCTATTTGAGGGTTTTGTTTCTGTGTTTCTTTCAGGGGCCCCATGAGTCCTTAGGGTGCCTTATTTGTTTTCTACTGGCTGAAATGAAGGGTGCCCCATAATCAATAATCCTATCATGCATTGAATGACTTTGCAGGATTTGGTAACCCTGCCACTCACACCTGAGACATCCTAGAAAGAGAGAGACATCCATATGTATAGGTTGTTTTTTTCTCTCCAAAAAATGGTGCTGAATTCCTTCTATGAAATTTGCAACCTATCTACATCTTGATGAGCACCTAAATCTTTGAGTGTCTTTTCTGGAAAAAAAAAAAACAAAAACAAACAAAGGACAATATGTCTGAAATTGGTTTTGTTGATCCAATTATGACTGGATCTATAGAAAAAAAATTGAGGTGGGTTACAAAGAGGGGGAATTGAAATAATAATAATAATAATAATGAAATTAAAAGAATGGATTTCCAATTTGTCTCACTGATTCTCTTTTCCAGCTTGAGGAAATGAAGTTATCAGACATGTCTTCCTATTATCGTGGGTTCAAAAGTTTCATTGAAAATGCTGAAACAGTGAGATCTAATGGAAAAGGCACTGAACTCACTACAAGAATAACATTTGCCATTTACTCTCTGCATGACCTTTGGTAAATCCCCTCAATTCTTAAGGACTCACTTTCCTTAGCTGTAAAATAAAGAGGTTAGATTGGATCAGGAGTTCTTAACACTTTATGTATTTTTGTGTGTGCATATGGACTGCCCATTGGCAGTCTGATAAAGTATATGGATCTCTTGTAACAATAATATTTTAAAATCATAATATAAAATACATACAATAAAATACATAATACAAAACACATAAAATAAAATCTATTGAGAAGCAGGGATCAAGTCTCTTTAAGTTCACAGATCCCAGGTTAAGAATCTGTGGATTAGATGATTTCTAAAGCACCTTCAGCTTTAAACCTCATAAATTGCCCTTCTCAGAAAAATTAAAAAAAAAATTAAAAGCCTTGGATCTATCTAACTTCACCTCGGATCCCCAATGGATGGCTTTTTTTTTTTTTTGAACAGGATCATTGCAAGTCAGGACTGTATTACTTACTAGCTGTGTCACCTTGACCAAGTCATTTATTTTCCTTCTGGTTCCATGAAATGAGAACATTCCATGAGTGATCTTGGATGTTTTTTCCCCTGAACTGCCTGTGATTGTACCTGCTCAGTACAAAAGAATGACTCTTCCAGGGAGCCCTAAAAGACTGATTTTCTATTGTTAGCCTGGCTAACTGGTTGGAGCAGAACTCTATAGCAAAGGCAGTCTTAACCTTCCTCACTGGCCATGAATGTGCTGGCGTCATTTGCATTGTTTTTCCTTTGAATCTGACAGCAAGGGAAGCCACACAAAGTGTGGGTGGTCTGCATTTTCTGAAAAGGCCTCATGGAAAGTGAATGCTGACTCTCTTTGGTCTTCCAGGATTAACCTCTGAAAACACAGTTCTAGATGAAATAGGGGATGCCGCTGCTCAGTAGAGAAATCTTTCATCCTGCACTCCTGGCCATTCTGGAAACAGACCCTCAATGTGGGTTGGTTTTTTTTTTTTAAATCTGGGTCTTAAATAGCTAGATGGCAAACCTTCCCTCCCTTGCCCCCTGCGGGCCCTCAACCCTAATTCATAACCTTTCACAGCTGGGGTTCTGCCAGGGCAAAAAAAAGTGACATGCTCTGAGCTAGCGAGAGAACTATTCTCCAACAGCCAGGCCCTTGTTCTCCTCTGTACCCCACTTTGAAGTCAATGGGAGCTCTGTGTACAGGCAAAAATGCATGGGGGGTTATTGAAGGGAAGGAGGAACTGGACCCTCATGTTTCTGGCCCAGACCCGGAGCAGATGTGCCAGGAATCTCACTGGGAAGCTTGTTTTGGGGAGTTTTCTAGTGTGATTTGTTCAGATTCAAGAGGTTTGGAATGGCTTCAGATAAACCTCCAACCCTTTGGTTGCTGATCCAGGCCAATGAAATTCAACTATGAACCCTCCAAGGTTCACTCATCCCCAGTAGGAAGTTTTTCAGTCCCATGGAGAGAACTTGGACCCAATTCATTCTCAGCAGGCAAAGGGGAGGGCGTAGAGTGGGGAAAGGTTCTCCAGAATAACCTGACCACCAGAAGTCGTTGAAGATCCTTGTATTCTTTCAGGAACCTTCACACCTTCCATGCCTTTTGCCCTCTGAATTGAATTGGAGCTTGGATAATTTCCTTAGACAGTGGTTTTCAAAATTAAAGAACATCTGTGCTGGTGGGTTGGCGAGACGCCTGACACATTAGCTCTTAAGCCTTTTCTCTGGTAGGTTTTAGGTTATTTGATTCAAAATCCTTCATAACCTGTCCTCCCCCCCCCCCACTCCTATGTCTTTTC
>NC_077227.1:701347166-701382166 GCF_027887165.1 Monodelphis domestica | reverse complement strand
CCAGATCCTTCCAACTCTAGGCTTGGCTTTCTATCCATTATGCTATCTAGGTGTCCCACTAGAATTTTTTGCTAAAAGGACAGTGAGTGAACCCCTAGAAAAGGAAGCCACAGTCACAAAAAGCCAGGATGGCACAATGATCCAGGCACACCAGATGATTGGTTTTTCTTTTTTTTCAACAGGGATGTGAGTGAAAGCAATATAGTTGGCCTAGATTTTAGCAAAGCATTTTGGCAAAGACTCTCATGCCATATGTGTGGGAAAAGATGGAAATAATGCGGGTTAGGGGAGAGTTTTGTAATATATAAGGCCACCTAAAATAAAATGGCTGGCTGCATCTGGCACACATTCCTAGGACATAGGATCTGGCCCACTCTGTCTTTGGTGTAAGGTGGGAGGAACGTCATGGAGTCTATTGCTGGTAGCCTAGCAAAGAGAGAAACAGACAGCATCCAGGAGAGTCATGACTGAGTAATTCCTCTCTCTTCTCTAAAAGAGGGAAATTGGGCCAGAATGATTTCTAACTATCACACCTGCAATATTGCTAGTCTAGGGATCACACTTCTGAATAAAAGCCATTTTCTTCCTTTTTGTTCCAAATGGGCTCATAAAGAGTGAGACATGACTGAAAATGTTACTGAACAAAAACAACATTCACCTAAAAGATGCAAAGAAGGAAGAAGAGAAAGAGGGAAAAAAGCAGCAGCTGCATGAACATTCATACCCATAAATGAGCCTGATTGGGAAATAAGGTCACTGGGGATGCCCAGTCTTGTAGGCTGACTCTCCCTATTCAGAGATTTGTAAGTCTTTCATCAGACATTCAATAGAACCCTTTTCATGCACACTCAATTGTGACTCAGTGGCCAGTTAAGAGATCTCCACAGTAAGCAGATACCTGATGTTTGCTCTGAAATGGGGAAGTGAAGGGCAATTCCAACAAGAATTTGCATAGCAGGTTCACCAATCATGTACATGGAGTGATAACCAGACGGATAATACCATACATGCTCTGATGACTGGACCTATATTCTAGTCCAATCACCCCATTGTAAGATATTTTGTTTTGCTTTACAAACAACTTTCTCTCTCTCTCTCTCTCTCTCTCTCTCTCTCTCTCTCTCTCTCTCTCTCTCTCTCTCTCTCTCTCTCTCTCTCTTTTTATACAAATGTTTCCTCTTTGTGCCTCAGACACCCCTCTGTAATGAGGAGGATGGACCAGATAGATGGTCACTAAAATCTAATTTTCTAGTTCAGGTAATCTATGTTCTAAGCTTTCTTCCAGCTTTGGCATTCTGTGTGCTAAGATTCTTTTAGTTCTAACATACTGATTGCTAATAGTTTTTAATAATTTTCTTTTGTGTTCTAAAGTTCTTTCTAATTCTAACACCTTACAGTCTATGAACCTTTCCATCTCTTTCATTCTAATCTAAGATCCCTTTCAACTCTGACATTGTGTGTTTTAAGACCCCTTCCATCTCTGAAATTTTGTGTGCTAAGTTCAAAAATTCTATGTTTTGAAATCTCTTCCAGCCCTGACTTGTCTTTTAAACTCTTTTCCAGCTCTGACATTGTATTCTAAGGTCCCTCCCAGCTCTGACATTCTGTTTTCTAAGGTCTCTCCCAGCTCTGACAATCTAGGTTCCAAGATCCCCTTCCAACTTTGATCTTCCCTACTCTAATATCTCTCCCAGCTCTGACATTCTCTGCTCTAAGGTACCTCCAAGTTCTGACATTCTATGTTCCAAGCTCTTTTCTAGCTTTGACATTGTATTCTAAGGTCTCTCCCAGCTCTGACAATCTAGGTTCTAAGATCCCCTTTCAACTCTGATCTTTTCTATTCTAAGGTCCCTCCAAGTTCTGATGTTCTCTGTTCTAAGCTCCTTTCCTGCTTTGGCATTATATTCTAAGGTCTCTCCCAGCTCTGACATTCTCTGTTCTAAGGTTCCTCCAAGTTCTGATGTTCTCTGTTCTAAGCTCTTTTCCAACTCTGACATTATATTCTAAGGTCTCTCCCAGCTCTGACAATCTAGGTTCTAAGACCCCCTTCCAACTTTGATCTTCCCTACTCTAATGTCTTTCTCAGCTCTGACATCCTCTCTTCTAAGCTCCTTTCCTGCTTGGGCATTATGTTCTAAGGTCTCTCCCAGCTCTGATGCTTTAGGTCCTAATGGTCTTTTCAATTCTGGCATTCTCTAAGTAGTCTATGAGCTCTAGCATAGTATGGGTTTATGATCTTTGAGGAGGCACCATTTTCTTTCACTCGGTGAATTTCTGTCTGGGTCATCGTGCTGAGAGGATCCTGGGACATGCAGCCTAGCTAGGGATGGACTGAGGCCTCCTGACTTGCAGCTCTAATTACCACACTCTTCTCCCTTGTTGGGGGACCTTTGCTCAGCCCAGGCTCCAGTGCTGAGTTTCAGAAAGGCTTCCTTTCCTGCCTCTCATTTATGCACGTCACCAGGACACAGATTTTCGGACAGCTGTTCAATAAGATCATCTTTGAATGCACAATGAGCAGCAGGCCCCCACTATATGCCCCACTATATCCCCCCCTCCCAGACAAAAGGAAGAATTGTCTAGATGATCTCTTTCCCTTGCTTGGGCTTTGATAGGCAGGAGAGGTACTTGGTATTTGAAAAGAAGAAAGGAGGGAAAAAAAAGACAAGGGCAAAAGGGTTGGAGGGGGGAGAAGGAGGGAATCGATACCCTTGAAGGGGGCCTGCTTACAGGGCTGGGAGCTTTAGGCCTTAACCCAGCTGGACTAGCCCGGGAAGGGGGAAGGGAGCCACCCACATACTTCCCCCACATGGAGATGCAGCTGCGGCTCCCTAGGCCAAGTACTAGGCATGACAGACTAAGGACACGAGTTGTTGGAGTTTTTCTTTTTTCCTGGTAAGGAATTAGGTGTGTCAGCATGATGTAGTGGGAGAAGGTTTGGTGTTATAAGTCAGAACCCTGAGGTTCTGCCATGAAATCGCTGTGTGGGCTAGGGTAACTTCTCTGACCCTCAGTTTCTTCATCTGTAATATGAAGTATGTAACCCTTAAATCTCTTACTTCTAGGACCTGTAATTCTATCAACCTGGCTAAGGAAGCCAATGTCTTCTCTATTCCAAAGAAAAAAAAAAGAAAAAGAAAAAGAAAAAAGAAAGAAACTTTCCAGAGCTAATGTGTGAAAATTGCTGAACTTGAGAGAACTGGTTGGGGTCCTTAGAGATCAAGCATTGGCCTGACTAGGTAGGCAAAGAAGGAGCCAAGCAGCTTAGAGTCTGCCCTGTAGAGATCTAGGATGCAGGTGGTTGTTTGCATTGCTGACTTTTCCATTTGAAAGTGGGTTTCTTGAGAGCAGGAGTTGTTTTTGCTTTTCTCAGAGCTTAGGACAGTGCCTGGTAGTATATAAATATGCTGGATCTGGAGTCAGGAAGACTCTTCTTCCAACACTTCCCTGTTGTGTGACCCCTGGGCAAGTCACTTCATCCTGTTTGCCTCAGTGTCCTCATCTGTCAAATGAGCTGGGGAAGGAAATGGCAAACCACTCCAGTATTTTTTGCCAAGAAAACCCTAAATGGGGTCATGAAGATTCAGACACGACTTTAAAATTACTTCCAAAAAAGGACAGTGCCTGGTGCAGAGTAAGCAGGGATAAATGTTTGTTGACTTGACTTGATTAAGGCACACTCCAGTATTTGTTTTGACAAATGCACCTGTTTTCACACTGCTTCCCATGGCATTGGGTTATTTATTTAGTCACTTGGAATAATGGCGGGGAACAAACACAGGCAGCAGATGTTGTATCCCAGCTCTGTGTCAATGCTTCATTTTTACAGGTGAGGAAACTGAGACTCAGAATATTTCAGTGACTTGGCCCAGCCCACATAGCTTGCTCAACGTCAATTACTGCAGTAGTGGGAGAACCAAGACTAGAGCTTAGACCCAATGATTCCTAGATCTGTGTACTTTTATTACAAATCCCAGATCTCAAACTGGTATAATTCTCATCTCAGATGGAGTATTCAGCCCAAAGAAGATGAATTTAAAGATTCTTCCAGGAAATTAAATGGACCACCTAAAACAGACAATTAGGATTAAATATTAGTTGAGAACAACATTTTGACTCATAGAATAACAATAAATGTGATTAAATCCATATAATTTTCTTCTCTGAAGCTATAATTATTTTGAGATTATTTCCTTTACTCTTGTGATATCATTAGAGTTTTTGCTTTTTTTTTCACTACATTTTTTCAGATGGGAAAACTGAGGAACTTGGAGAAGGTACAATCCAAACTAGGCTTTGAAGGAAGGCAGGATTAAAAAAAATCCTTACCTTCTATCTTAGTATCAGTTCTAGGATAGCAGAGTGGCAAGGGGTAGGCAATCAGAGTTAAGTGACTTTCCCAGGGTCACACAGTTAGGAAGAAGGCAGGAACTTTAAGAGAGGGAGATGGGGTGGGTCATAGACGGGGGGATGATTATATATATGTATATGTAATTATATATTATATATTTAACTTTTTTCTTTATTTTATTCTAGTAACAAATTTACCCATAAGTTTTCCAAAATTACATGATTCATGCTATCTCCCTTCCCTCTTCCCTCCCCTCTCCTGGAAATGACAAGAAATTCCACTGGGTTATATATACATGTATTATCACTCAACACTTATTTCCAGATTATTCATTTTTGTAATAGAGTAATCTTATAAAACCGAACTCCCAAATCCTGTATAAACAAGAGATAAATCCTATGTTTTCTATTGCATTTTTGCTACAACATTTCTTTCTCTAGATGTGGATAGCATCTTTTTAATACATCCCTCAGAATTGTCCAGGATCATTGCATTGCTGTTTGTAGCAAAGTCTATTACATTTGATCATCCCACAATGTTTCCGTTACTGTGTACAATGCTCTCCTGGTTCTGCTTATTTCACTTCGCATCAGTTCATGTAGGTCTTTCCAGTTCTTTCTGAAATCATCCTGTTCGACACTCTTTATAGCATGATAGTATTCCATTACTATCATATACCACAATTTGTTCAGCCATTCCCCAATTGAGGGACATACCCTTATTTTCTAATTTTTTTTGCCACCACAAAAAGCACAGCTATAAATATTTTTGTACAAATAGATCCTTTCCCATTTTTTTTGTCTTGTTGAGATACAGACCTAGTAGTGGTATTGCTGGATCAAAAGGCATGTATTCTTTTAAAGCCCTTTGTGCATAATTCCAAATTGCCTTCCAGAATGACTGGATCAATTCCCAACTCCACCAGCAATGATTTAGTGTCCAGATTTTGGCACAGGGGTTGATGAAATTGATGCATTCTTTCCAGACTCAGAAGACAGCACCAGTAAAAGCAGGAGAAAGGGATGACAGTAAAGAACAGGTCGTGGAGAATAGTCACCTAGGTTTAATGGAGAATATGTAATGTGCAATCTATCTCATATTGCTTACTATCTGGGGGGGGGGGGATGAGAAGAAGAAAAGAGGGAGAGAATCTGGAAATCAAAATTTTAGAAAACTAATGTTTAAAATTGTCTTTACATCTAATAGTGGGAAAAGAAAATATTGAAAAAAAGAAAGAAAATGGAGAATATGTGTAAAGGAATTGTAGATTCAAAGGAAGCAGTGTGAAGGAATAGAAATAGCCTCATATTTAGTATCAAGGTTTAAATCCAGGCTCTCTCATTATGCTAACTGTGTGGCCTTGGCTAAGTCACTTAACTTATCACAGTCTCTTCTGTAAAATTAGGGGGGTTTGATTATTTGACCTCTAAGGTGATCCTATGAAGTCTGGTCATGATATAAATTGTAGTCATTTGGCAGAAAACTCTGAATGGCAGGCAGGAATTTATACTCTAATCCATTGGCAAATGGCAAGCTGCCAAAGACGGCAGAGAGGAATTATGTGCACACAGTGGCCTGTGAGGATGATGATGATAACCCTGCATTTTGGCCATACTTTCCCATCTAACTGTATGTAGTTATCCAGGTCACCAACTGGATCCCATTGCAGAGCAAGTACTCCATTTAGTTCCAAAGAACTGGTCTCAACCATTCAGAGGAACAGTGTCTCATTCTTGGATTCTGAGTCAAGTGCATAAGACTTCGCTGAGCCAGGTTTTTCACAATACAGCCCCTCAGTCTAACTCACACAGGTCAATGAGCTTCTCTGTTCTTCACACACTTCCCGATTAGAATAATGAATCATCCAGCCAGCACCCACCTCCGCCTTAACAAGAAATCTGGCCCCTAAACCTGACTTCTAACTAATTTCCCCTAACAGCCCTGATAACTAGCGTAGTTGGAAATAAAAGAGTACTTCTCCTACATCTGCTCTACATTTGCATTTCAGAAATTAGAGAACTTAGTTATGCGGAATTACATAGCAACTGGGCTGGGGCTGGAGTATGGAACTGATCGGGTATTCAGCATAAATAAGACGACTTTAAAGATCTTTCCAGGAAATTGAGTGGAACACCCAAACTGACATTCAGTATTAAATATTATATTTGTATAGTGGTCCCGTAGAGTTCCCTGGCATAGACCATCTGGGAGAGAAATTGAAAAATGCAGAAACTGAATACCTGTTTGGAATTACGCTCATCAGAGCGCAGGCATTAAAATATTACTGTATACACTCCAAGTCAGTCCGTTTAGAAAGGTAGAGCTATTAAAATATGATTAGTTGAACCATATCTGGTCTCCGAAATGTCATACACCATTAAAGTTGAAGAGACTTTGATGCAAATACCATTGGCAAAGTCTTTGCTCGATCAGCAGTTATGTGCTGAGGAATGTACTCGGAAAATACCCGCCCTGGCCGGCCGGAGAACGCGATGCCTCGCCACGGCGAAAGGGAGCTTTGCCCCCCCAGGCTTCGTTCCTCCGCAGCCTCGGTTCTGGGCTCCGAGAGCCGAAGGCCCTGTTGCTCAGACCCATGGTCCGTCGCGCGCCTTGCCACAAGCCGCCCTGCTTTTCTAGGGGTCCCCGAAGGGCGGGATCACACCAGGCAAGTTCCAGCCTCGCGGATGCATCGCAGTCGTAGCGTGCCGCACGCACGCCGCTGTCTTCTTGGACGCAGGGGCACACAGCTGGATTTCAGCGCAGTGATGTCATTTCAAAGCCTTGTGTCTGTGCGTGCCTGCATCGCCTATGCATTAGTGCTCGTATGTTCTCTATGATGGACGTTTTTCGAATGCCCAGCCCCACCTACCCAGGCCCTTTTCTCATACCTAGAACCAAGAAAAGCTACCGCGGAGAGGACCCCATCCCACCCCACCCCCACCTTACTCCAGGCCCCGGGCAGCAGGAAGAGTCGGATCTTTCCCACCTGGAGCTTCTGCCCACTAGAAAACGGATGGGCCAGGAGCCCCTCGCCACCTCCTTCCTACCCACCAGCCCACCCTTGCCGGAATCCCGAGGCAGCTCGTACGCAGGCACCTGGGAATGACCTCTCCATAGGCATAACAGAGTCACCGGTATCTAGTGGGAGCGTGAGGCAAAGTTAATTTCAATTGACATTAATAGAACACCCGGGCAAAGACAGCCTTTGGCAGGGACAGCTTCCCGAAATGGAGAGGCGATGAGGCTAGCTGGAAGGGCACTGACCTTTCTTTGAGTCACTTCAGAACAGGCCAAGTACTGAGCCTCAATTTCTTTATCGGTAAAATGGGAATAAAATAGCACTTGTCCAAATAACACTTAGTAGCAGTATGAACAGGGGTCAGTTAATGAACGTCGAGTTCCTAGCATTCCGAATTAGGGTGAGAACAAGGAGAACTTTGCTCAGGGCAGTGAAGCCGTCTCCCCACAAAGGGCTAAATCCCCAGAATCCCAGCGCTTCTTTCCCCTTCTCTTTCGATTGAGATTAATTGATCTAATCAAGTTGAGACTGCGGAGCGTTAATTGCTGTAAACATTTTCGGATGAAAACGATCAGGGGCCAATTACTCCATCAATAGCGCAGCCGGCTGAATCGTGGCTCTGTGCACCTCTAATTATTAGCTGCTGTATTGAGGAAACCGCAAATCACCCCGCTTGCTCGGGGCCGGGAGGCTTTGAAGCTGTGGCGTGCGGCGGGCTAGACTCAGGGCCCCAGAGGAGGACTGTTGCCTCAAATACCCGGAGCAAGGAGAGCCAGAGCAGGGCCAGGGAGGAACTAAGGAGCCCAAGTTCACTAGATTTCTTTGGGAGTTGTAGAAACTAAAGGGGGGTGGGGGCACCTGGACGTAATAGAGGGCATCAATAAATCCTGCTCCTGATCGCCCCAGTTTAGTTCACACCCATTTCTTCAGGCCGGCCTTTTTTTTTTTAAGCTGGACATCAATAAGATAAATATTGGAACTTTTTAAACTAGAAAGGGCTTAATTCAACATTTGAACAAATCCTCTTTCAGTTTACAGAGGAGGAAGCTGATTCCCACGGAAAGGAAGTGATTCACTCAAGGTCACACAGAAAGGTAGAGGCCAAGTTGGGGACTAGCATATGGGTTTCGATTTCAGATAAACGACAGCCCTTTTGGGGGGGGGGGGAGAAAGACAGAGGGAGAGAGAGAGAGAGACAGAGACAGACAGACAGAGACAGAGACAGACAGACAGAGAGAGAGACAGAGAGACAGACAGAGACACACACAGAGAAACAGACAGACAGAGAGACAGAGAGAGAGAAGAGAGAGAGAGACAGAGACACAGAGAGACAGAGAGAAAAGCAGTCTATAATTAACCCCTACTATGAAGGACAAAGAGCCAAGGGTAGGCTAATCTGACACCTTGGCTCTTGAGTCCTTCTACCTTTGACATCCTCTTTCAAGTCTTCAGGAGTGGAAATATTCAAACCTTTAATTGTTGAAAAGAAATCAGTCTTGTAAAAGAAGAGAATCAGAAATTCAGAGAATGTCAATTATTGAGGTGATAGTAGAATACAGGCTTCCAGAACTGAAAGGGATCTATGGGTGTGCAAATTAGAGCTAAAGAAGACCTTGGAACAGAACATCATGGTGGGGAGTTTCTTAGGATATAGATTATTGAACAGCTAATGTAACACTGAATGTTGACCTCTGAATAGTAGCTTCTTGAGGGCAGGGACTTGCTTTTCCCTTCCTTCTTTTCCTTCCCAGAGACTGAAATAGTGGTTGGAAGATAGCAGTGCTTGATGCTTTTTGAATGAAAGTTAACATAGAATATCATAACCAGGAGAAACCTTTTAGGAATCACCCTCGATTGAAATTTACACGTGTGTTAAGGTTTCTTATTTGAGTCTTGCAGGGACAAACCTATGAAGTGCATAACAGGCATCTAAAAGTAGAAATTGAATTTATTTTTAAAAATCTAGTGTTTTGCTTCCTGAAGAAGAGCATAGAGAAACATTTCTGGGCAGAAGGGAGACACTTAAAATGGAAGAAAAAAAAAGGAAGGAAGGAGAGGGAGAGAAAAGAAGGGGAGGGAAAAGGAAGAGGGGACAGAAAAAAGGAAGGAAGGAAAGAAGAAAAATAAAACGGACACGGAGTAGGAACTTAACTTTCTACTGGTTTGGTAAATTCCTGCTAATACAGATATTATTAACCAGATTTTAAAGATACAAAAACTGAGTCTTAGAGAGGGCACGTTATTTTGTCAGTGTCATTTGTCTACCAAACATCAGGGGTAGAATTTCGGCCATTCTGTGTGTGTGTGTGTGTGTGTGTGTGTGTGTGTGTGTGAGAGAGAGAGAGAGAGAGAGAGAGAGAGAGAGAGAGTTGGAAGGAACCTTAGACATCTAGTTCAGAGGGAGGAAGTGACTTGGCCAAAGTCACAAACCACGTTAGTGTCAGAGACAGACCACATCTCCCGTTTATTTCTTTTTCCTAATCCAATGCCTTTTCCCCATCGGAAAGAGAATGCGGGAAGAAAGAAGCAGGTCTCCAAATTAATGGAAACCATTTGGGGACAAAACAACCTTTATATAAATGTAGAGAGATTTAGAGTCACTGTTTAAAAAAAAAAAGATGCGTTTGGGGAAGCAAGGCTGAGAGGAAATGTTCTTTCTGGCTTCGGATTTGGGGGGGGGGTGCGGTGAGCTGGGGAGTTGTCTCTGAGACCTGGAATAGATCCAAATATAATAAAAACTGACCATGTTACCGTATTTATGGTAGAAGTGACGCAGCTTTATAAACTCGTCCGGTTATCCATAAACAGTCACGCAAACAAGCAAAGGTTGTTTGGTGACTTATTTGGCAAAGGTTCAGGCGGGGGATTATTATTATGGATGCTGCCTGCGCACCTACCGCCCGGCGACCGGACTGGAGAGGAAACTTCGGCGACTTCTCTGTTACAGTCCCAGCTTTCCCGGCGTAGGCAGGGCGGTGGAGCGGGACCCCACTCGCCTGATCCCGGTGGCCTGGCCTCCCAGCCAGACTCTGGGTCAGATCTGTTTCTTGACAGCCTCCCCCGAGGTATTGAACTTTCGCAAAGGTTAATTAGGCATTTATTGCTCTGTCAGCAAGGCTGGGGCCTGTCGTGGCTCCAGGTCAGCCCAACCTGGTGGTTGCAAGCTTCGGTCTGGGCAGGAGGAGGGCTTAGCCGGAGGGCTACCATCGTTCGCGAACTCACATTCTGAGTCAAGTTTGCTACTCAGTGGGATATGGAAATCAAGCCTCTCCTTAGCAGAGTCCTGCCCCTTATGGGTTGGGGGATAAAAAAATCACCCCCTGCTTACAGAATATATGTATTTAAACCCTTAGCTTCCGCTTTAGAATTAATACTGTGTATTGGTTCCAAGGCAGAAGAGAGGAGGGCCTAGGGTGGGCAATGGGGGTTGCCCAAGATCACACAGGTAAGACCTGTTTGAGTTCAGATTTGAACCCAGGACCTCCCATCTCTGGGCCTGGCTCTAAATCCACTGACTTCCGCCTTTATAGAGCATTGTTGAAGGTTTTAAAACCTTGATCACATCCATGGTCAAGGATATGTTTCCATACAATTCCTTCAAGTAATAGAGTCAGCCTTGGTCACTTCTTTTTTGTTTAAAGTCTTACCTTCTGTCTTAGAATCAATTCTGTATATTGGTTCCAAGACAGAAGAAGGTAAGGGCTAGGCAATGGGGATGAAGTGACTTGTCCAGGGTCACACAGCTGGGAAGTATCTGAGGCCAGATTTGAACCCAAGATCTCCCATCTCTGGGCCTGGCTCTCCATCCACTGAGCTACCCAGCTGCCCACCTTGATCACTTTTAAGGAACAAGTTTGGCCATGCTGACAAAATACTAATTTGGAATTATTTTGCAGTGAAGGCATTTCAGGTTGGCAAGCACCAGAAACTTTTCTACTGTCAATATTTTATTCTACTGTAGCTATTTTATGTGAGCTTGTCGCTTTAAGAATAAATCATTTGATAGAGGAAAATCTTTTTATTTCAGGCAGGGACTATTATACCATTTTTTTCAGATGAGGAATCCGATGCCAAGTGGTTAAAAGATTTGCCCAAGGGCTAGCTAGAGTATATAAGTATGAAGTGGAGGTTGGAACTCATATATTTATTTTTGACACTCAAGATGGTGGTTCCACACTTTCTATCCAGCAAAGTTGTCTTCTCCCAAAAGGAGAGGAAATCTAAAGTGAATGTCAAAGGCATCCGAAAGGGAAATTTGACCAGAGGGCATTTGTAGGGGAAGAAGGCAAGGAGTGGTGGAAGGGTTTATCTTGGGTATTGGCCCTTTAGAAAACCAGATTTAATTTGTGGACACTAAAATCAGAGGCTCTTTGAGTTGGAAAGAATGCTAAAGGTCATTGGGTCCATTCCCTTACCACTGTACAGATGAGGAAACTGAGGCCAACAAAAGTTTGAAAACATGTCCAAGGTGGGAAAGTAAAGGCTAAATTCCAAGTCTTCAAATTTTATAGCCAGGACATTCCCCACTACTCTGTCATGAGATTATATGTTCTGAACACTATGCCTCTTTTAATAAAGCCTGGACTTATCTTGGACATAGAGCAGTGGCTTGCACATAGTACAAACAAACAAGTAATGTGTGTTAAATCACATAAGTTCATCTCAGGTCTTTTGTCCTTTTCCTGCCACTGATGAATCTCCCAGGAGCAGGAGCCCCAAAGCTTCTCAGACAGGGCTTATGCACCCCACTCTTGACCCTGTGCTGCCTAGGTCCCCCTGCTTTCACAGAATTCCAGGATTCTAGAGTTGGAAGGGACCTCAGAGTTCATCCATCTAAACCAGTCCCTATTCCCCCTTGGACAGCTTCTGCTTGAAGTCTTCAGCCTCTGTTTGCTCATCTGTAAAATGGAGATAATAATGGAGCCTACTTTGCATGGTTGGATCAAATGATAGAATATGT
Organism: Monodelphis domestica; assembly: GCF_027887165.1. Lineage (NCBI taxonomy): Eukaryota > Metazoa > Chordata > Mammalia > Didelphimorphia > Didelphidae > Monodelphis > Monodelphis domestica. The sequence goes on along the minus strand of NC_077227.1, from coordinate 701,369,836 downwards.
CAAGTGCTTTATAAAACTTAAAGGCACTATGTAAAAGCTACTCTAATGCTACTATTTCCAGTTGAGGAGAAGACCACTCACCAAGACCACACACACATTTATTTATATATACATACACAACTTTGTGAGAGAGTTGTTACATTATACCCATTTTACAGATGTAGAAATTGAGGCTGAGAAGGTAAATGACTTCCCCAGGGCACACAGCTAGAATGTAGCTGAGGACTTCCTGACCCCAAGTCTAGTCTAGTGCTCTATCTACTTGGTCACCTAGTTGCCTTATTTCTTTGGTCAATAAAATGTGTACACACACACATACACACACACATCTATTTATATACACATTTATGCATATACAACTTTGTGAGAGAATTGTTACTATTATACCCATTTTACAGATGTAGAAATTGAGGCTGAGAAGTTAAATGACTTCCTCAGGGCACACACACACAGTCATACATATGTGTACAGATAAATATATACTTATATATTTTTTCTCTATGTAAATTTACATCTTTGGCTTAAAGCTTTCCACCCTTTACTTCTTTTCTTCCCCTAGGATCATGTTATTCATTCATTCTTTCATTTATTTTTAATAAAAATATTTTATTTAGTTAATTTGGAATATTTTCCCATGGATCCATTATTCATGTTCTTTCCCTCCCTTTCCCCAAACTCCCTCCAATAGCCAACCCACAATTCCACTGGGTTTTACATGTGCCATTGATCAAGACCTACTTCCATATTATTGATATTTGCACTTCCAATTCTTCCTCTTTAGATGGAGCAGAACAATTGTCTCCCAATTTCAGGCACTCAGACTATGACCCTTGTTGCATCCCCACTCTTAAAGACCAAGGCTTCTTCTCCAGGTTAGACATCCCCGGTTCCTTCAAGCAGATGTCACAAGATTTTGATTTCCCCCAAATTTCACTAAATTCCTGGTCACCTTCTTCAAACTTGGCAGCAGGGGTGAGCATCATCTTGAGATGGGGTCTGGCCTGGGCACAGTCCCAGTTTTCTGGATGCCCCTTATCCTAGCTTGTGGCTATTTTAGCCTTGTCACCCCATCCCCCCCTCCAATAAATGGGCTGGTTGCCTCCATCACTGTAGCAGAAGGGAGTTCAGTTACCTGAATTGTTGCTTTAGAGTAGAATAAACTGTTGCTTCTGCTTGAGAAATATCAACCGTCCCCTCAACATGGAGGCCATGTCTTTGCTGTTATTTTCTTTTTATCTTTTTAGGAAACATGTCACCAGCCAAGATCTGCTTGAACACAGAGACCCACTCTGCAGTCAAGACGACCTCTCATCAGCAGTACCAGAGCCTAGACATGACCAAACTGTATTCGGTTTGCCTCAATGACATTGTGAGGCAGCTCCAAATTCCACAGTGCCTGTTACCTTGTCCTAATGATAAATGAAAGAGTCCTGGGCTAAACTAGAAGAACCGAATGGAAAGCGCTAGCAAGCGCTGGTCACTCCAGGAATAAAACTGGATTTCTTTTCATTATCTGTAAAATGAGCCAGAGCTTTGGGGGTCTTTCTGGCTCTGGCACTCATCATTCTAGAACTTTTCCTCCCACTTGATTGCTCAAATCCAATTAAAGGAGAATAGTGGGACAGTTGGGTAGCACAAAGGATAGCATCAGACCTGGAGATGGGAGGTCCTGGGTTCAAATTTGACCTCAGACTCATTCTAGCTTGTGTGACTTTAGGCAAGTCACTTAACCCCAATTGCCTAGTCCTTACCACTCTTCTGCCTACTAACTAATATTTAGTCTAGATACTAAGAAGGAAGGTAAGAGTTTAAAAGATCCCAAAGGAAACATATTGTCATCCCACTAAAGTGAAAAGTGCTCACTGAAGAGATAAGGCAGCTAGGTGGCCAAGTAGATAGAGCATTTGACTTGGGTCACAAAGTCCTCAGCTACATTCTGGTGGAGCAATTCTGGGAAAGTCATTTAACCTTCCTCAGCTTCAGTTTTCTCAGATATAAAATGGGTATAATAGGGGGCAGCTGGGTAGCTTAGTGGATTGAGAGCCAGGCTTAGAGATAGGAAGTCCTGGGTTCAAATGTGGTTTCAGACACTTCCTAACTGTATGACCCTGGGCAAGTCACTTACCCCATTGCCCAGCCCTTATCACTCTTCTGCCTTGGAACTGTCATATTATATTATTGATTCTAAGATGGAAGGTAAGGGGTTAAAAAATAAAATAAAATGGGAATAAAAGTAATACTGCCCTCACAAAGTTATAAGCATCAAGTGAGTGTTTTTGCAAACCTTAAAGTGCTTTGTAAATGCTGTTATCATCATTAGAAGTGAATACACTAAGGATCTAGGATTTTTGTCCATGTAGGGGAAAATGTCTATCAACTAAGTTGGCAATTCTTCTGTGGTTTAGTAACTAATTACTGGGGAATGCCCAGCGGCTTAGAGAGGTTGTACTGGCCCTAGAGTTACATAATTAGTTCTTGCCAGAGGCTGGATTTGAATCCACATCTTTTCCACTTAAGTCCAGTTGCTTTTACACCTATTGATAACAGAACAGAAACTGAGTGAGCCCTTTCTTTCTTTCTTTCTTTCTTTCTTTCTTTCTTTCTTTCTTTCTTTCTTTCTTTCTTTCTTTCTTTCTTTCTTTCTTTCTTTCTTTCTTTCTTTCTTTCTTTCTTTCTTTCTTTCTTTCTTTCTTTCTTTCTTTCTTTCTTTCTTTCTTTCTTTCTTTCTTTCTTTCTTTCTTTCTTTCTTTCTTTCTTTCTCTCTCAGAATAAATATTAATTATCATTTCCAAGGCTATAAGGGTTAGGCATTTGGGGTTGAGACTTGCCTAGGATCTCATGACTAGGAAGTGTCTGAGATCATATTCGAACCCAGGACCTCTTGTCTCCAGGCCTGATTCTCTCACCACTGAGCCACCTTACTGCCCTGAGTGAGTCTTTTAAAATAAATTGCATATCCCCTAAAACTCTTACTGAGGAGTGGAGGGAGGTGGGTTGGGGAAATGGGAAAGGTACAATGGGAAAAATCAGAAATCACCAAGATTGAAGGGACTAAGCCAGCTCTTTTTCTCTGTGCCTTCTCCCCCCCCCCCCCTTGTTTCTCTGTCTCTGTTTTTATTTGTCTTTCTCTCGTTCAACCCCCCTCACTCCATCCTTAGAGGAAGAGTGGCTTTAAATTTCCTTTCCAAAAGGGGCTAGATGCAGATGAGCAGGTCTAATGAGAGTAATTAAAGGTTCTTGGCTAAGTGATTAGCTCGAGTTTTGCAGGCACAGGAAGTAGTCTACTACCCAACGTCATCCACCAGTCTCTGACTATTCATTTTGAAAACTAAGACCCTGTGGTTCAGAAACAAATAGAGTCTTGAACCTCAAATCCAGAAGTATAGGCCTGGGGCTTTCCCACAAATGTGTTATTTTTTAGTGAGATTCTCTGCTTTTTAACTCGGGGCTTCCCGGTGCAATAAATAGCAGGTGTTATTAGAAAGAGTAAGAGATTAAAAGCCTGGACTCTACCACTTAATAGCCCTGTGTTCCTGGACATGTCATTTCCCCTCTGTAATTGTCAATTTCAGTAAGTTTCCACCTATTCAAAATTGGAAGAATAATACACCGTTGATTTGACTTCGTTGTGTTGAGGATTAAAGGGAACAAATGTGGAAATCTTATAAGTGCTACATAAATATTATTATTCCTTTCCAGGATGGCTCTCTCTCTTCTTTCTTCTCTCTCTCTTCCTTATGCCTTCTTTCTTTCTTCCTTCCTTCCTTCCTTCCTTCCTTCCTTCCTTCCTTCCTTCCTTCCTTCCTTCCTTCCTTCCTTCCTTCCTTCCTTCCTTCCTGGCTTACAATTGATATGAACTATCATCTCCAAAGCAGAAGAGCAGCAATCAGGGTTAATAAACTTGCTTAGGGTCACACAACTAGATGTTAGTTTGGGCTCAGATCTTCCAGATTCCAGATCTGGCACTCTATCCATTGTGTGCACAACCCATGCTTGGAATTCCCTCTTCCCCCATTTTTTCCTTCTGGCCTCCTTCAAGTCCCATCTTCTACAGGAAAACTTTCTTGATCCGCCATAATGCTAGTGTTTTCTTTCGATTATTCCCCATTTACCCTTATCTATCCAATTTGTACATAGTAGTTCACATGCTATTTCTCCCATTAGACTGTGAGCTCTTTGAGAGCAGGAATCGTCTCTTGCCTTTCTTTGTTGAGACATTGCCTGGGTGGCTCAGTGGATTGAGAGCCAGGCCTAAAAAATGGGAGGTCCTAGGTTCAAATGTGGCCTCAGATACTTCCTAGCTGAGTGACCCCGGGCAAGTCATTTCACCCCATTGCCCAGCTTTTACTGCTCTTCTGCCTTGGAACCAATACAGAGTATTGATTAATAAAAGCAACAGAATTAGTGTTTGAAGAATCACTTGTTTATGTCTACCTCCAGAAAAGAACTGGTAAATAGAAACAAGAAAGAAAGGGCAACGTATATTTATCAAATGATGCCCTCTCTAGTGCAGGGATGAGAGGGAGAACAAGGCACTTCAATACATGAGAACTTTAATGTAATAAACACAAATAAAATAAAAAATAAACAACCTAAAAGCTTGCTGTTTTTACATCTTTAAACCTAGCACCTTGATTAATAAATGTTTTACGGGTTAGATCCTGGCATTCAAATCCTTCACAATCCTCATTCCAAACCATTTGTCTAGCCTTACCTCATCTTACTCCTATCAGTTAAGAATATGATATTTGGAATTCGAAGAACGTGGAGTTCAAATCCCTCACATTTTACAAATAAGGAGGGGGAGGGTGAACGGGCACAACATCACGGGGACGGTGGCAGAGCTGGATTTCGAATCTGATTCTCTTCTATGAGGGACCTTTTGCTCTATACCACCCTGACTCGGGTCTCAGCCGATGTGCAGGATCCTCTTACATCTTTCTTAGTTCAGTCCTTGCTAATGAGCTGTTGCTCTCCTCTCAATTCCTCCTGGCTCTCGAGGACTTCTCAAATCCTCTCCTCCCTCCCCTATCAGTATGAAGCTGTTGAAATCTGTGCTCTGACCGTCCAGCTTCTCGATGAACTCAGAATCGCCCCTCTTAACTCAAGGTGGTTATTCCCTTCGGAGACTTCCCCATAACCCACAGATTAAGCTCCTTCCCTTGAATTGAACTGGTTCTGCTTCAGACCACGTTCTGGGTGGTAGTGCTTTCTGAGCTCCCAGAACCTAGCTTAGGACCTTGCTGACAAGAGGCATTTCATAAATATTTGTTGAATGCAATTGAGGCAAAATCCTTCTGAAACAGAAAACACAGATTTCGTTGGCCTACGGAGACCAGCGGGCTGGGGATCCCCTCCCCTCCCTCCGCTTGCATCCCTACACAGAATGCCAGAATCCTAGACTAGGAAGGAATTTCCAGGGTTCTCTAGCCCAATTTCTATCGGAACACGAGCCAACGAGCCCCACAAATTGTCATTCAACTTCCACTTCACCGCCTCCAATTTGGGGGAAACCCTTAGCCGGGGCAGCCCATTTTATTTTATTTGACAGTTCTAATTGTTCGGAGTTGTCCTTAGATCCACATGGAGCCTGCCTCTCTGCAATTACCACCCAAGCTACTAATTCTCCAGTCCCTGTTCAGAGCGTCCGGTTTCCCAATGTATTCGCCGCATCCCTGAAATCAGGCAGGAACGGTTTCTTTGGAAGATTCTTTGTTTCCGCCCTGGGTGGGCGTCCGGAATTCTGGCGCCATCAGCAATCCGGGGATTGGAAGCTTACTTGGGAGGTTAGGGGGTGGGGGGAGCGGAGGGCTCCGGCTGAGAACGGGCCACAGTGTAAGGAAGTTTTGACCTTCGAACTGACGGTCCCTGAGCCCACTGCGCCAGGAGTCCGTCGGTCGCCGCTGGCCGCGTTGGATGCTTGCGCTGGCGGTCGGGATCCGACCCCGTCGTCTTTCCGGGGAATGAAGAAACGAGTGGTTGACCGTCTCGGGGAGTCCAGGGTGGATTACAGCCTGGAGGAAGGGACGCGAGAGAAACTAAACCTATCCCCCGAAACACACCGACCCTCTAGAATTCTCTTTCACGTCCTAGAGGACGGCCATTCTGCAGCCTGTGGCCAAAGAGGTGGCGGACTCTTCTCTGCGGGGCTCGAAGTCCCTGCTCTATCTTTCCCATATTGGGTCTTGCCATTTATAGTTTAAGGTACCCGATCACACGGGCGTCTGCCCTTTCTGCGCCTACGGAATCTCCGAGGTCTGCCCTCTTACATGCAAGTAGCCTGGTTTGGAATCAGTCCACACAGCTAGGGAAAGGGGCTTAAGGCGATCTGGGGAACCCTTCAGGCAGAGACCAAAAGAAGTTGCAGAAGGAGTCAAAAAGACCAGAGGCCAAATCTTGGTTCTGCCACTCCCAAGCAGTAGGATAATCAGCAAATCGCTTCATCTTCTAGGGCCTCAGTTTCCCCCTCTGGTAAACGAGGACACCTGAGTTAGGGCTCTCTAAAGACCTGTCTGGTTCCAGCAAGTCTACGTATGAGTTTGTGTCTGCATTTTTTTGCATCGACAGATTTACTCGATGTTCAGTAAAATGGACCAATCTCCAGTAATTAACGATAATGGGAATGTAGAAGGATGTGAATAATTAAGAGACATTTCAGTGTCTTTCCCGGGCCCCAGCTAATGTCACCTCCCTGACCTTTTCTGCTAATCTCTGAAATTGGAGGGGGCTGGTTGATTTCTAAGGACTCTTCTAGCTCTGAGAGGTAGCCAGAGTCTTGGGACTGAGTCAGATTCCTGACTCAAGCTCTTGCTACCTGTGTGGCCTTGAACAAGTGACTTCAATACTCAGGGTCTCTATTTCTTAATTTGTCACATGGGGTGAGATTTTTGTGTTAGCTAGGCCAACTGAAAGGAGCATCCTGGCATAGGAGAAGAAAACTGTGGCTTCTTTTTCCTTTCAGACTCTAGTCTTTTCTTCTTGGATAGAAAATGTCTTGCAAATCACTGGATGTTCATTTCTGGAAAGAAAGCTGCATTTCCTGTGTTTATGCAGTAAGAAGAGGTCCTCTGCAGAAGGAGAAAGGCCTGTGTTCAAATCCAACTAGTGTCATCCTGGAGGGAAGTTCTGTGGAAGCTAATGAGCCTCAGTTTCTTTATCTGTAACATAAGTGTCAAATGCTTGCCTCATGTTGCAGCAGCTTTAGATGGGGATGGGTATAGTGCAAAACTCAAATCTTTGTTAGTTTCTTCTTGTTTAGTTGTGTGGGAGTCTTCGGGACCTGTGGACTATAGCAGGCCAATACTGCCCGTGGATTTTTTTTAACCTTTACCTTCTTACAATTAATACGAAGTATCCATTCCAAGGCAGAAGAGTGGTAAGGGCTAGGCAATGAGAGTTAAGTGACTTGTCCAGGGTCACACTACTAGGTCCATGGGATTTTCTTGGCAAAGATGCTAGAATAGTTTGCATTTCTTTCTCCATTGGATTAAGGTAAACATAGGTTAAGTGACTTGCCCAGGCTTGTCTGAGAACAGATTGGAACTCAGGGCTTCTTGACTCCAGATCCAGCCCTTTATCCACTGAGCCATCTAGCTACCTATTTGTTAGTCTTAGATTAGAACCACATAAAAATCAGGCAGTTAAGCTGTTATGTGAGTAATGAGTTAGGAATGTGAGTAACAAGCTCTAGGTAAAATAAAAACAAAATTGAAAAACTCCCAAATTCAGACCATTGAAAAATTTTTCAGGTCCTGAGCCCTCTCCCCACCCAGTGCTGTGGGATTTGTTTTCATGATTGACCTGGGCTCCCAGGAGAATGGAGTGAGGGAAAAAAAAGAAAAAAGTTTGATCCTATTTTTAGGATTTGCATGTGCATTTACTAGATAGACCCTGTCAGCTTCAGAGTGGACTGGTCTCTGTCCCTTTCCAATGACCTGCCTCTGACCCTTGTTCTTTCCTGGTCTGGCTCACTCTGCCCAGGAAAGTATGCATGTGTATGGATAGGGAAGGTAGGGAAGAGGGAAATTTTCTCCCTGCCTTATGGCCTCAGAGCACCCACAAGAGAACTCCCTCCCTGCAGAGGAGAGAGTTATAGGTTTAATGCTGGGTCTGTTCCCCCTCACCCCCCGCCCCCAATTCTCAGTCACTTTGGAGATGGACTCCCTAGAAATGGAAGAAGCTGGAAGATGAAAATGGGGGGTGGGAGGTGGGAGTCAGGTCATAGAGTCAAATGATGTAGAGCTGACCGAAGCATGAGAGGTCATCCAGACTTAATTTGTGTCGCCTGGGGAAGCCTATTTAAGGAGGCCTAGAGACCTTCTTAAAATCAAGTTTTTAAATGCACAAAATACATTTTGTAGGATTGCACAGGAAAATAAAAATGTAATTTACAACCCGTCTAAATGTACAAGCCTCTGAAATCTATCTGTAACTATATAGCCCCCCCCAGACTTTCTTCTTCCTTCCTTCCTTCTCTCCCTCCCTCCCCTTTCTGTCTGTCTGTCTCTACCACTACCCTTTCTTTGTCTCAGTCTGTTTCTATCCTCCCTTTCCCTCCTTTACTATCTGTCTGTGTCTCTTTCTTTCCCTCCCTCTTTTTTCAGTCTCTTCCCCAATCTCCCTCATCTTTCTCTTCCTCTCCCTCTCTCCCCTTCTCTCTTTCCCCCTCTCTCCTTTCTCTGTCTCCCCCCTCCCACTCTCTCTCCCCTCTCTTCCCCCCACTTCTCCTTCCCTCTCTGTCTCTCTCTCTCCCTCCTCTCTCTCTCCTTGTTTCTGTCTGTCTGTCTGTCTGTCAGTCTCTGTCTCTCCCCACCACCCCACATGATTTTTGTCCTTTGGATTTTAAAGTAACTAGCTAGGGTAAGGCTGTGGGCAAGGCCTGCATGCCTTGTCTGTATCCCTGGTAATGAGCATCACTGACCCTCTGCAGGTCCTCTCTGTATTACTGTCTGTCTTTTGGTCTGTATCTACCCTTTTGTATAAGCTTTGTGCAGTCAAACCAAAATACCACTCTGTTCTCAGCTGTCTGTGAGATGAAGTCCGCTTCTGCACTGGGCAAGGGAAAAAGGGAGGCAGCAGACAGATAGCATTTGTCAAAGAGGTCAGTTGTGCTGCCAACCCCCGCCCCCCCAACGAGAGTCTGGAGATGGGGGCTGAGGCCTGGCCATGCCACTAACTCATTGTCATCCTGGTCAAGTCACAGCCTCTTTGGGTCTCCTCCAGTTCAGCAAATATAGGGAGGTACAAATGTAAAGCAGACAGTTCCAGGTCTGAAGTAGCTTGCCATCAAGGAAAATAATAGCTGGACTAAATGATCATTTAAGTCTCTTTCCACATTTTGTGGTTCTCAGATATATATATTTTTTCTTTTTTGGAGGGAGCGTTAGAGGAAGGGAAAATGGTGAGAGTGGCAGGGCCTGTGCAGAAAATCCAGGGCCACACTAACAGTTTGGGGGCTTCAAAGCACCCAGGGACCAGAAGCTTTGGACCAGAAGAGCTTTCTGGAGCAGGCCAGGTGATGGTTAAGATCTTTGCCTAAGGCAACTACTAGATGCTTCCAGGAGAGCCATTCCCCTAAATTCTGTCTCCTGGCCCCAACTTTCCCCAAGCATCCAGCACAAAGTTTTGTGTACTGAAGGCAAGGCATACATACATGAATATTCCTTATTGTGAATCAGCTGATTCTAGAGTGAGGCTTTCTGGATTTCTGGAATCTCTGAAGAATACCCATCGAGTGTTGTAATACGGAATTCCAAACCCCCTCCTACCCCCACCCCAAATCTTGAAGATGGCATGCTTCAATGGAAAGCATAATGGATATGGGATCAGAGAATTTGAACTCAGTACCCGTGTACTGGGTATCTGGGCTTTGGTGCCTCATCTATAGGATGAGAGTGCTGGACCCGTGGCCTCTAACACCCTTTCCAGCGTGAAAACTTGGATCTGTAAGGTTTACTGGAAGTCTTCCTGGACTTTCAGCCTTAGGGTCAAAGACTTTCAAGTTAAAGACTTCTTTAAAGTCCATAAACCAGGGGTTCCTAACTTTAAAGAATCATTCCAATCAAATTAGCTTCTGTTGCAACTTTATTCACTCAAAAATAGTATTCTGACAAGGGTTTTCATTAGTTGCCAAAGAGATCCGTGATTAAAAAAAAAAAAGATTCAGGACCCTGATGCAGTCCAGCCATTTCCTGGAAAACTGAGGCCCTTAGAAGAGTCGTGACTTCTCCGAGGTCACACGGGTAACACGAGGCGATTCCCGCCTCAGAACGCCGGCATCGCCTTGTGACCTCAGCTCACGGTTCTCTCTGACCCCATTCAGTTCCCTTCTCTGTAAAATGGAGCCAAGAACGCTTCACTTTGGGGGCTGAGAAGGGGAGTGAGCAAAGGCACAGACAACACTTGCAAGTACAATGACTGGTAGTAGGGAGCTTTCGTTCCGTTCTACGACGGCCCGCGTTTTCGACCGACATAGAAGAACGAGGACAGCGGGCGGATGGAAGGGACCATCCGCTCCGATTAGGAGGCGGGTGGGGGGAGGAGGGGGGGGGAAGAGGGGGGAAGGAGAGGGAAGGGGATGGCGGAGGCGCAGAATGTGCGTGCCTGCTTGTGAGTATCCGCTGCACTGCTACAGAGTTCCTGGGCTCCTTTGAGAAGGGCTGTTGCAACCAAGCAAACCAAGCAACCCACTGACCGTCTGACCTGTGAAACAGTAAACACTTCTTAGCAGCCTGCTATGTGCCAGGCACTATGCTAAGCACTCGAGGTACAAAGAAAGACAAAAGACGGTCCTGGCTCTCTGGAGACTTACGATCTGGCAGGGAAGACAACATGCAAAGACATTTATACAAAGCAAGCGGTGTACAGCACAGAGAGGAAATGGTTAAAAGAGGGAAAGCCCTGGACTCAGGGGATGAGGAAGGCTGCCTTAGGAAGGGAGGGAGGGAGGTTGGAGGAAGGAGGCATGAGAGATGATCTGAGAAAACGCCTGGAGCCCAGAGGTGGAGCATCTTGTTGAAGGAGGAGCAGATTTATTGTAAAAGAAATTGGAACACGATGCAATAATATTTGTATATATGTACCGATACATTTGTATACACAGATATGTTTTTATGACATGCCTATGTGCACATAGTTGCATTGTATGCATACATGAGTGTATCTACACAATAATTGTATACGCGATATAAATATATGTACACACATAGATCTGTGTAGACATGCTTGTTTAGGTATGTATTTATATACATATATATGCCTGTACATACATGTTTACACAAATAGAGATATATACACTTGCAAACGCATACATATATTCACCCAGATACACACCAATACAATATGGCTCTTAGTGTAACACATATACACATACCTTGAATTTATATGTTATATGTTATTATAATATAATATATAATATAGGAATTATATTAGTGCCATGTATACATGTGTTTGTATTTATATGGTATGCATAACATGTGTGTTCTAATATAATATATGATATATTTATTATAATAATAGAACAACATATATATACACATAGCTTGTATTTGTTCGGTTACACACATTTATTATAATATAATGTATAATATATGAATCATATGAGAATGTACAACATATTAATATTTATATGTTATGTATAACAGGTTTATTACAATATCTAGGGATTATATCAAGTGGAGGATAGAGGACCTACATAGTCTTCTTAGTCTTCAGCAACAACAAATTAGGAAAAGGAAAGTCAAGTTAGTTAAAGGACAAGTGGGTAGACTAGGTTCAATTTCTCTTTTCCAACACCCCAGGCAGAGAGAAACAAAGTCAGTATCTTTTTCTGCTCATCTTAATGTAATTGAGTCTGCTTTTAGGAGAGTTATGAAAATAAAAAAGCCAAATCGGGTGTTAGGAGACCATTAAAAAAAAAAAACAATCTCATCTTTGACATATTGTTTTAGTATTGCCAAGCACCTTAGAAATCATCCAGGTTAATTCCATCATTTTACAAAAGGAAACTGAGGCCCAGGGGTTAAGTGATTTCTCCAAAGTCCCACTGGTAACAAGTAGAAGAGTTGGGATTTGAACCCAAATTCCAGTGGTAAAACTAGTGGTCTTTTCTAATAGCCTATTCTTCAGAAATAAGTTCTTTTAGCTCATAATTTACCATGCCCCAAATTTAGGACAATAATCTAGAATAGAGATTCTTTTCTTTTTTCAACCTTTACTATCTGTCCTAATGACAACTCCAAGACAGAAGGGCAAGGACTGAGTTAATGAGGTTGTGACTTGCCTAGGGTCACACAGCTAGGAATTGTCTGGAGCCAGATTTGAATTCAGCTGCTTTGAACTCCAGGTCTGGCGCTCTATCCAATGAGCTGCCAACCTGCCCCTAGATCATAGATTCTTTACCTTTTTTTTTGTGTGTGTGCCATAGATTCTTTGGATAGTCTGGAAAAGTCCATAAACTCCTTCAAAGAACAATGATTTTAAATGCATAAAATAAAATAATGAAAAGCTGCTATCAAAATAAAAAAAAAATCAAGTTCTCAGATGCCAGGTTAGGAACCTTTGAATTCTATATTCTTCATTGGCTGTACAAAATGCTACCTTGAAATATCTGACATTAACCTGAGCATTTTTTGAGGTGGAATCTGATGTCCAAGTAGGAAAGTGTAAATTTCAGGAAGTGAGAATGGGGTGTAATTAAGACAAAAAGGAAATAATGTCACCTTTCTTCTTTCCTACCCTTCCTTCCTCCCTCCCTCCCTAACTTTCTCCCTCTCTCCCTTCCTTCCTCCCTCTCTCCCTCCCTCCCTTTCTCTCCCTCTCTTCCTCCCTTTCTCTCCCTCTCTTCCTTCCTTCCTTCCTTCCTTCCTTCCTTCCTTCCTTCCTTCCTTCCTTCCTTCCTTCCTTCCTTCCTTCCTTCCTTCCTTCCTTCCTTCCTTCCTTCCTTCCTTCCTCCCTCCCTCATTTTTGTCCCTCATCTCACTTTTCCCCATCTCTCCTCCCCTCTCCTGACCACCCTTCTCTCTCATTTTCTTAAAATCATGACAGTGGGAAGGCAGACACAGCCCTGAAGAACTCTTCCAAGTTCAGGCTGGGAAACAGATAGATAGTCCTGTATTCACAAAGCACGCAAGACCCCCCACTGCGCTGGACCCTTTCCCCGATTGCTGGCTGTGGTTTCTGCAGCCAAGTGGGTTCCCCCCTCCTCCTGCTTACATTTTCCACCCTCGTTAGGCTCCTCAGGTGGGGGGTGGAAGAGGGGGATGACATCAACAGAGGAAGGTCTCTTTGTTGGCTCTTGCGTGCATTAAAGTCTGGAGAAGGGTGAGGAAAGGGGGGAAGCATATGAATAATCTGGTGACCTTTGGTTTTACTGTTTAGCACAACCTAAGTCTGTTTACAATAAATCCAAGTGACATTTTTCATCCTTCCAAATGGAAGAAGGGTTATGTAAGCAGAGCAACCTCAGACACGGTGAACACCTGTTGGAACCAAATTGATTTAAAGAAGAAGGAGGAAAAAAATTGAGACCCCTTGTTGACTCATGGTCAAGTTCAAGATGACACGTGTGGCTGTTTTATTGAACTGAGAGGCTCTGAAGGGCTGGCAGATCTCTGGGCCTTCAGGAACCGGGTCAAACAGGCCTTGGTTTATTGTTGGTAACTGTGACTCTCCCCGAAATCCACTCTGTGTCCAGTAAATACACCTCTTTGTGCAGCCACTTCCCACATCTAACATTCTAGTTGCCATTAAAAAGGAATATTATTAGAAAAATTAGACAGATTTAGGACTATTTTTAGGAATAATATTAGGACTATTATTGTATGAATATTATTAGACTTGGGGAGTGGTTAGGGGTAGAATCAGAGGACCTGTCTCTGAATCCCTGCTTCCCTTCTCCAGGTCTCATTTTATCTGCTTATAAAACGAGGGAGCTGGACCAGATGATCTCTCAGGTTCTTTTTAACTTTAAAGCTTACTACTGTGGTCCCTATTTAGATCTAATTCTGCATTTCCTTAAGCTGAGTTGGTCCCTGGTGAGTGAGTACCTCTTATTTTAAGCATGGAACCCTCTCTACAACAAATAGAAAAAAAGACTGGCATTCAAGAACACTGGTCTTTCAGTGGAGGGTGGAGGGATCATGGATCATGTAACCATGGGAAAATATGCTAAATAAAAAAAGTAGAAAAGAAAAATGGCCATTCCCAACGATTGCTTTTAAAGAGTCACATCCATCCCATTATCTTTGCTCTATAGGAGTCCTTTAGCTTAGCACCCTTCTCTGTTCTAGACTTTGGCTTATCTGAGCAGAACTGCATTAATTCTGGGCATGAGAATGAAATACGATAGGCTTCTCCAGAGTAGGAGAGTCATTTCATCCACCAAATCAGATTCTCCAAAGTGGTCTAAGCCTTGGTAGGTAAGTTCTTGGGGATGGCTTGAGTTATGTAGAGGTTAAGGAAGCTAGTACTAGACAATTCAATCCCAGATCTGATCTAGTAATCTAACCATTATACCGTGCTGTCATTAATTTAACACATCATTTAATATATTAAAAGTATATAACTTCAATTAATACAATATTAATGACATTAATAGAATTGGTTGCTAGTTTTCCAATGCATGCTCTATGTGATCCCCTGGAAAAAGTGCATGGGATTTTTCTTGGCAAAGTGGTTCGTGATTTCCTTCTCTAGTGTGCCCCCATTTTGCTGATGAAGAACTGGGTTAAATAGGAGTTAAGTGACTTATCTAGGGTCACCCAATAGTGTCTGAGGCCATATTTAAATACAGATCTTCCTGATTCTAAGCTCTGTGCTCTATCTACTCTACCACTTATGTTCTCAGTTAATAGAATATGTTGCTTTATGTTTTACAAAGTGGTTTACCTACATCATTTCATTTGGTACTCATAATAGCTCTTTGTGGGATATAGTGAAAATCTTGATTGTATGATAGAAATGGACATTGAAGACTTGGGTTCAAATCTTGATTCTGACACTATTGGGACAAATTTCCTGACTTCTTTGTGTCCTGGGCAACTCCCAAGCACTGGGCTACATACAGAGTTTACCAGCTTGAGTCTCTGTGTCCTCATCTGTCAAATGGGCTGATAATGACTACTACACAAGTGACCCAAGCTCTTTGGAAAATTTACAGTATTCATCTGAGTTGTTGTTAGGTCCATTTGTCAAGTAAGGGAACAGTCTCAGAGAGAGGTCAAATTCAGTTCTTCTGATTTCAAATCCAGGGCTCTTCTGCAACTGGTGCCTCAGATGAGTGGTTGGCTGTCTTCTGGGCTTGGGCCCAAGTATGTAAACTGCTTTATAATGGCATGCAGACCAGTTCTGACCTACCCTTTTCCACATCCTTTCTCTCTGATCCTTTCACACTATTTACCCTACATGACTGAAGAACCAGGGGCTGTAGCTTTGACACCTGATTTAAAAAAATCCTTATCTTCAGTCTTGGAATCAATACTAAATATTGGTTCCAGGGCAGAAGAGGAGAGCTAGATAATTGGAGTTAAGTGACTTGCCCAAGTTCACATAGCTAGGAAGCATCTGAGGCTCAACTTGAACCTAATACCTCTCATCTCTGGGCCTGTTTCTCCATCCCTGGAGCCACTTAGCTGCCCCAATACCTGGCTTTTGAAAGGTTGCTAACTCTCGTTTCCTCAGATTAGCTAGTACTGAAAATATATCCAGAGGCAGTCTACTTTAATTTGTACTCTACTAAGAGTAACCCAATCATACTGCCAAATAAGCGATTATATTTGTTGGGGAATGGACCCACTATGTTCCAAAGGGGTACACTTACTTCACTTTGGAACAGCTTCAATGGTTAGGAAATCTATTTGAACTGGACATCTGTTCTCTTAGTTCTTTAAGCAGAATCAGTCTTATCCATCATTCATTCATCTTCTCATCTCACAGTCTTCCCAGCATTTGAAGAATTCAGTCATATTTTCCTTCTTCTACCGTACCTTTATCTTCTCTTCTTTGGGGCTGGGTACCTCCAGTTCTTGGTATAGGCTTGAATGACTCAATCATTCTAACCACCTTCTTCTGGATATATTTTGGGTTCTATCTTCTCTCAAGTGCAGCATTCAGAACAGAGCAAGAAAACCAGAGTTTGACCAGTGTAGGCAACAGGACTGGAACCCTCCTTGTTCTTCATACAATATTGTCTCAGTGTAGCATAGGATACTTGAACCTTTCCCTCCCATTCCATCCATTTTTTGGCTATTGACTCATATCGAGTTATGTGCTGCAAACACAACCATAATACCAACAATCAGCATTTATAAAGAGCTTTTTTCCCCTTCATTTTATAAGGGATCCCCATAAGTGACTTACTCAAGATCAGAGGGCTAGTTAGGACAAGAACCCATGTATCTGGACTCTCAATCTGGTACTCCTTCAGGGGATTATAAATGATACCCAGAAGAAACCTTAGAGATCATCTAATGCAATGATTTCATTTTATAGATAAGGGAACTAAAACCTAGAGAGAGTGGAAATGGCTTGCCCAAGGTCACAGAGGAACCTGGATTATTCAAACTCAGCATCCTTTCTATTGTCTTCTTGTATCAGTTTCCCCATAACCCACTTCTTCCAGCAGTCACTCAGTGAACTAGCATTATTAGTCAATTAATATCTATTAGACTGCTTGATTGACACAATATATCTCTAGTACGGGTAAACATTTCTTGTTGGAGCATCAATCACTGATTAAAGGGAATGAATGGATGAAGTAGGAAAATACATTTTCAGGTAACACATGTTGCCTAAATAACATGTTATAATATAACACATTATTATGAACTCATATTTCTCTAACACCTTAAGATCTATAAAATCTTTGTTCACAACAACTCTACAAGGTATAAATACTATGACTTCTGTTTTATAGATGAAGAAATGAAGACACAGAAGAGTAATTCATCCACTAAAGTCATGCAACTTGTAATTCTTTTTTAAAAAGTTAATCTATTTAATTTAGAATATTTTCCCATGGTTTCATGATTCATGTTCTTTCCCTCCCCTCCTCCCACCTGAACTAGTAATTCTGGCAACAGATACTTGAACACAGATCTTCTGTTTCTACATTTAACCTTTTCATGGACAACTGCCATCTTCCTAAAGGTAAAATGTGTTGCTGTGTTGTGATTGGATTCCCCATTTCCATACTGCCACACCTCAGATGTCCAGAAATTCACCTCTACATTCACCTCCACTTGTATAATATGACTTGCCAAAACCATATGAAACAGATTTGCTGCCTCTTCTTTGCTCTCAGTGTCACCTCCCAGCAACTAGCATAATAATTAATAAACCACCTGACAGCCTCTCGCTGTTAGACTGCATGATTCTGGTTAATTTCAGCATTAGGTATTAGGATCTCAGATATATTACTTTCCAGATCACTTCTGCTCAATAAAGCAGCATAGTGTTATTGTATGTGGATGTTGGTTTTCATCAGTGACTAGTGACTACATTACTAACTTTTATAAGCTAAATTAGCAAGAGATCTGGATTTTGCTAACAATAATAACAAAAACAGAGCTAATGTTTATAATGTTGATGTTTTGTCCTGTGCCTTTTCTAAGAAAATATATATTTGCCTTACTCTTTTTATTAATGCTCTTCCCTTCTAGTCTCTTTTCAGATTTTATTTTCTACGTCTTTGTCCTTTCTTTAATCTCTTTGTGTTCTTTATGCAATTAAAACTCTGGATGTACTGTGTTTTGAGTTCCCTCTTCTAACAGATTTCTATGTCATTACTTTATAGAGCTTGCCCTATTGGCCTTTCTTATTTTCCTCTCTTGTGACTCATTATTAAATATATCAATTTATGAGGGAAGTTATTTGGATAGAAGTAGTGCCTCATGGGAGAAATTACCCAGTCTTCCAGTTTATATGGACAGTTATATCCCTACCATCTCCATGTCCATTATTTTTTCCCATTGACAGTGAAATATCAGCATTGAGTCCATGTTCTCCCATCCATCTGGATGCTGCTTGTCCCCAGGACTTATTTTTCTTTTTCTAAGGTAGGGTATTGTCCATGGAGGCTCAAGACTCTCTCAGGCTAAGTGATCTCCCAATGGGCCAACTCTTTCCAGTTCAAACACAATTTGGGGTCTCCGTCTTTCATCACAGTTATACCTTCTTTTCTTTATGGAAGTTATCATTGGGACTCTTTCCCTACTGCTAGTCTGAAATCCCTCCCTTTTATTCCCCTGTTTTCAATCCTTGCTTTCTGGTCCTTCCATCATTTTCATGTAGCTGTTCTTTTTCCAAGAGACATTAGAAATGAGGCGTCATCCCTTCTCTGTTCACTTAGACTTGCTGAAGCTACATCAGCCCTTTCTCACTTCCATCTCCCCTCTCTCCATTCCTTCTCACTACCATTCTGCAGTTTTGTTCCACAAAATACCTTGATTTGCCCAGAGAAGAATAGTGGAATTTAGCCTGTGGGCTTCAGTTCAACTACTCTGCTGTTTCCATTTCTTTAAATAATGATTCCAATCTTATCTTTTCATGCTTAAAAAAATCTCCTTATTATCCTTCTTTAATTTTTTCCCTTCTTTAATTTTTTAACCACATAGGTTAGTCTATATCTGTGTCTCTGTCTTTCTATGTGTGTGGCTCTGTCTTAAAACCTCTAAACATGAAGCAATTGATTTCATTACTTAATCTGACCACTGCAATTGTACTTCTTTTTTTTCCCGTTGTGTTTCTCTTTTTGGGGGATTTGCAGGTTGAATATTTTGCCTTTTGGGGGAAATGAATCAAATATTTTCTTTTGTCAAAAATTACATCTTTTTTTCATTTATGATAAGGCTCAGGTTTTTAGGATTTGACATTTTGGGTTTGAGCTTGAACTCTGTGGAATTAAAAAAATATATATACCATTCCAGCCCCTAGCATGTCAATTTTCCTTTCCTTTTTCTTTGATGGTCTTTTTCCTGACCACTTGCAGATTTTGTTATTTGTCACTATACTTGTTAACTTGTTAAATTCAACCACTATGTATCTTAGATTTTGAAGCATGGAGTTGATTTTTTTCTTTCTTCCTGGCAGTGATTTGTAGATTCTTTTGTTTGGTGCTGTTTTCTATATTCAAATGCTATGGACATTTTAAATTACATTATATCCTTTATTGTGGTTTTTTATTTCTTAAAATTTGCTTTATTCTTCTGGAAGACCTATGATCCTTAAGTTGCTTCTGCATATCTTATTTTCAAGATCAATAGCTTATACTTGTATGAGATCATATGCTCTATTAACAATGTTGCCATTTGCTTCTCTTCTATTTTTAAAATTTTATTTAATTAATTTAGAATATTTTTTTCCATGGTTACATGATTCATGTTCTTTCCCTCCCCTCTGCCCTCCCTGCCATAGCCAATGGGCAATTCAGCTGGGTTTTACATGTATCATTGATCAAGAATTATATCCATATTAATATTTGCAATAGAGTAATCATTTAGAGTCTATATCCCCAATCATATCCCCATCGACTCATGTGACCAAGCAGTTGTTTTTCTTCTGTGTTTCTACTCCCACAGTTCTTTCTCTGGATGTGGATAGTGTTCTTTCTCGTAAGTCCCTCAGAATTGTCCTGGATCATTGACTTGCTGCTAGTAGAGAAGTCCCATTTGCTTTTCTTCTACCAGAAATCCCTCCAATTAAGTATTTTTGTATTTTATCCACTTCCCCAAATCCCAATTTTGCATTCTCCAACAGGTACTACGTTTTATTTTTTCTGCTAATTGAATTTTGAAAAATTTCTGCATTGAGAGTGATAATAGAATTTCACAATTTTTTTTTTGTTTTGCTGTCCTTCATTTGTAATATTTAAGCAAGTTTTGTAATCGCTATGGGGGTTTAGTAGTTATCTTTTCTTCTAGTTTTAGTATCTTCCTTGTTAGTTTGTCTGTGTTTGCTCTGCATTTTTATTGAGTTTTCTTCTTGAAATTTTCAATATATTAGCCCCTTTCCCTTATATTCCCCCATCACTCACTTGCTGACTCCTTTCCATTTGCCAGTGGATATAGCCTTAAGACTGTACTACAAAACCCTCTCAGACTCCTCTCCTGTTGAGGGATTTAATATTGATTGGCCTGGGTTCCTGCCCTAACAATCCTCTGGTGGGAAAGGATTAGCTAAAGCCAGGTTTCAATTGTTTTTTTTTTTTCTCTTTTTTTAAGACATTATGCAGCCATTGATACTGGTCCTCTACCCCAGTTCTTCCCTTGACTCTTCTTCAAGTTTGACTGATCAGCATCTGACTTTTTGTAGGATTAGGGGATGATGAGAATAATATCCTCGAGAGAAACCCTGCAGCCTTGAAAGTATGTAGCACAGGGGTCAATCAAGCAGAAGACAGTATGATTTGTCCTCTGCCTGTGGCTGAGCAAAATCAATGTCTGCTGCTTGGTGGGAATAGAATTAGAGGAGACCGTGTGTGTATGTTGACAAAACCTCTGCAGCTGGAAGAGATCCTAATGTCAGTCGCAAATACAAGCCTAGGGATCAGTTTATGTGTCCCTGCTAAGAGCAGAAGAACGGAGACTGGTAAGGAATGGGTGCTGAGTATTTTAAGGATTAGCATTTTAAGATGGTAATTCTCATATATTCTGTTCTGTATATTCAGTTGTGATCACTCTACATTTGGTGCTTAATTACTCTTGGAAACTTTTGAAAGTTGGTGGGAAACAATGAGAGTATCTAGCAGGCCATCTTGTGGCTCCTGTGACTATGAAGTCATTAATGTTGATTTGAAGATAGAAAAGACTTTTCATAGATGATCTCACTTTGGTTTTAGAGACCATCAGTCCAGATTCAGGTGGATGTGGCATTTTTCATCTATTGATACCAATTGCTTGCCTTATTGTATGTTGGTTCCAGGTCTTGGGTCTTTAACTACCGTCTTTAACTGTCTTCTTCAACATCAGCCTTTACCTGTCTTCTATTTATGTCTTCCAACTTGAAAGTTAACAAGGGTCCTAGTCCTAGTGTTGCCATAACTTTTCATGAGGCCCTAGAAAAATGGCTTATTCTGTCTGGGCATTAATTTTCCTCGTATGTAACAATAGTGTTTGGATTCGATAATTTCCTAAGATACCCTTTGACTCTGAAGTTATGCACTCTAAGGTTCCTTTTGGCTCTGACAATCTATGTTAATTAGTAGGATCACAAATTTATGGGTGAATGATATCTTTAAAATCATCACACTTAGCCCTCTTATTTTGCAGTTGAAGAAACAGGACCAGAGAAGGGAAATGTCTTGTTAAGGTCACTCTAAACCTCCAAGCTGTGACCATACTTGTACTGAAGTCTTTCCAACCTTAGATTGTATGAAAATAAGGACCCAGGAGAGCAAAGTGTTTTGATATAAATTAGGATTTTTGGGAAGGGAAAATTCAGTCATCTCCTAAAGAAAATGAGCAAGATTTTGAGTGTGATTAAGCACAAGATACTAGGGCTTGATGGGAGAAAACATCAAATTTAATTCCAATAAACAATCTAACCACTCTAGGATTCTGAAAATTGGTGATCCAGTTATGAGTTCATAAAAAGAAACCTTGTATTTTTTAGGTGTATGTATGATAGGTGTGTATTTGGATTCTTTTAACGGATTTGTTAAAAATATTTTTCCACCTGTAATTTTAGCTATGAGTTTGCTTTGGCTAACCATGGTGGGTTCTGCAAATATTCTCTGACAGGCTGTGTGTAATGTCATGTCTTGTCTTTTAGTTGTGTTCCAGGCCCTGAAAACTGACATTATACATGGAAGTCTGTTTATTTTGCAGATCTGGGCTTTCTGGACCGAAATTGGATTGCACTTCGCATTGGCAATGAACTCTGTTTAAAAGGGTCCTTTAAAAAGCTTCCCAGTGATTAAAAGGAATGCAATCTCCTATCAAAGAGAAGATCCTGCCCTCCAGTTGGTATCTTTGCAGCAGCAGCCCAGGAATGAAGATGTCGACTCTTAGCTGCCTGTGTGCACGATGCAAATGCTGCTTTGTAGACCAAACTTTTATTGAAAATATTTGGGTTCTTTCCATGTGAATATTTCATGCGTTCATGTGTAGCATCTTGAGAATATGATTGGTGTATTGATATTGTATCTTATGTGTTCATATACCAGACTCATGACCTTATGCAGCTTCTTGATTATTGTATTTCCAAATCTTCAGTCCAAAGGACAAAAGAATCCCTGAGCAGGACATTAGTTGCCACACGGTCTTAGCTCCCACCTTCTCAGACCACATTCCAAACCAAGTCACATGTATAACTAATGTCCTCCTCTATGATTACACGGTTGTCAATTGAGCCAATCATAGGTCATGTCACATGTTCACTAGTTAACCTCCCACTCCACATTCCTGGATTCTTCAATAAAAAGTTTGGGAACACTGAAGCTGAGAGAATACCATCAGAGGAGCTCCCTGGATCCCATGTTTTAACTCTTTGTTCCTTTGTTATGTTCTCTCTCTATAATCCCTTCATTCATTTTTCCTCAGTCTCTATTCTCCTCAGGTGTCCACCCATGAAGTTATCAAGTAGGAATTGCAGGCAGCTCCTACATCATGGAAAAAAGGCATATTCTTGTTCTCTAATACCTTCAAACCTAGGAAAACTTTATAGGATTAGGCATG
>NC_077227.1:701302166-701344666 GCF_027887165.1 Monodelphis domestica | reverse complement strand
TGTTGTTGTTGTTGTTGTTGTTCTTCTTCTTCTTCTTCTTCTTCTTCTTCTTCTTCTTCTTCTTCTTCTTCTTCTTCTTCTTCTTCTTCTTCTTCTTCTCTTTCTCTCTCTAACCTGACTGCAGGCCAAGGAATCGCTCCCTCTATGGAGCCCCAATGTTCTCTCTATAGAACTTCTTTCTTTATTCTTTTCTTTCCTTCTCACCTCACACCTGATTCCTAATCTTATTTAAGAATTCTACTCTCCATGCATTCTTGGTTATTTTTATCTTTCTTCACTGTATGCCCTGCAAAGAAAGATAATAGGAAGAAGCATCCTTCCTTAACAGAGTCTGATCTGTGTGTGTCTGCCTCAGTATCCCCACACCCTCTCTCCGGCTTCTTTCTCCTCCTCAAAATCGTAATCTGGTAGATGTTCCCTTATATACAGTGGCTGCTGGTAAGCTGCTGTACTCTCACTGATCACTTTCACATGGGGGATTGGAGGGAGTGAGGAAATGTTTCATGGAAGAAACCTCCCCCTCCCTGCTACCCATTCTTTTCCATTTTACAGATGGGGAAAACTAGGGTTTAGATTTAAAGGCTTATTGGAAAGCAGGAAAATGGTTAACAGCAATATAAGATGGAGTGTTGGTTTATAGCTTTAAGCAGGATTCTCAACATGTATTCTCTTCACTTCTTATTCCAGAGACAGGATCATCATGAGACTATTGTGGTCAATATCCAGTGTACTATCCAGGTTCTGCCCCTTCCTCACACATTAGTGTTTGACTTGATATCATTAACGAAATCAATAAAAATTAATTGAACACCTGCTATGTAGGTAGAGTCTAGGGATACAAAGAGGCCCAAGAACTTTAAATTTCATTCAACTTTCATTTCCTCATTCATTCAATTATCTTTTGTTAAATACTCTTTTCAGGAGTTAGGTACTTAGGAGAGGTGATATAAAAACAAAACCAAAAAGTTCCTGCCCCCAAAGAGCTTGCAATTCAGTGTTCTCTTTGCAAAAAATAACAAATGGAGGATTACTATTGTGCTACGCCCCCATTCTACTTCCAGGGACTGCACAATGCCTAGTAAAATTTATTCTTTCAGCATCTATGACCATGGCATTGCAGAATTTTTTCAATATAGTTCAGTTTCCAATAGTCTTTTCCATGTTCTATTCCTTTTTTAAAAAAGTTAAATGAAATCTCTTTTCAATTATGTGTAATTGGAAAATTTTGTACCCTTGGACTTCATCTCCCAGCATCCCTTTCCCTTTGTCCTCATGTTTGCATTTATTACCTGTTGTAAACCTTAAAATTTCTTAGACTTATAAATGTTGGAAATTTCACCATTGGGAAATTTCATACTTGAAAAATTTCCTATTGAGAGTGGGAACTCTATTGGAATGTGAACCCCATTGGCATGGGAGGTTCCTCCTCCTCCCTTCTTAAGATTACTTTAGGACAGAAACCTTTTGCTGAACAATGGAAAGGGCTTTGACCTATGCTTAAGCATAGAACAGGAAGTTCTTTGAGTCATGATTGATTTTAGAATTGATACAATGGAGATACTTGGAATGACAGAATCAGGTCTTGGAAATTGCAATCTCCACCCTACTCAGTCCTAACAGGATTTAGGAAGGGCTGCAGCATATAGATCAAAATTTAATTATTCCAATCTCTACCCTACTCAGGGTAACAGGATTTAGGAAGGGCTGTAGCAAAAGATCAAGATTTAATTATTTGAGAATATGACCTTCAACAGACATGTGCAAAGCCACAGACCTCTGGGCGGTCCTGGGTTAAGCTAGAGCCACCATTGGCACAGGGAAAATGATGGACAGTGATTGGTAGATGTGAGACTGTGTATATAGTTTTGTGGCTCTGCCCTCTCACACTCACTTTTTCCCAAGTGCCTGGTTGGGTGAGTTTTCTCTGTTTCTCTAGCATTTTATTTTCCTTTTTGCCTCAAGTTAATATTTAATAAATCTTATTAAATATAATACTTGGAGAATTTTGGATATTATTTTTAATCTACATAATTAACAAGTATTTATTCTCTCTTCCTTCTACCTTCTCATTTGGAAAAAGAAAAAAGAAAATAAACTTATATTCATAAATATTCGTGGTCAAGGAAAGCAAATTCCTACATTGGACATGTCCGAAATTGTGTGCCTCATTCTGCATTTTTAGGCTATTTTCTCTCTATCTCAGTGGGTAACATTCATCATTAGTCTCCTGAAAACATATTTGATCATTATTTTGATCAGAGTTCTCAAGTTTTTCAAAGACATTTGCTTTTAAAATGTTGCCTCAGGATTAATTGCTTTGGTTCTGCTCATTTCATTCTGTATTTGTTCATATAAGTACTCCTACTTTTCTCTGAAACTATCTCCAGTATCATTTCTTATAGCAGAAGAATATTACATTATATTCAGAGACTATCAGCCATTCCACAATTGATGGACACTGCCTGCCTCCCACCAATTTCCAGTTCTTTGCCATCACTAAAAAGAGCTGCCATAAAGTTTTTTTTTGGTACAAATGGGCCCTTTTCCTCTTCCTTTGATCTTTTGGATACACGGGTCCCATGGTGGTCTTGATGGGTTAAAGAGTATGCACCGTTTTAGTGACTTGGGTTTTTTTTCCATGATTTTCTTCATGAAATGTTTCCTTACCAGACTGGGAAGGAGGCTGTTGAGATGGAAGCCCACAAGGTCAATGGCTTTCTTTAAATCCTACATTTCATGCCTAATCCTCAAATGTGTTTTTGTTCGCTTTCATTTCCTTTAATAGACTGGAATTTTTTCCTTTGACCTCTCTGGACTCCTACAGCAGCAGGCACCATCTCCTTACACTGACTCATTTTCTTACCCTTATTCACAGCAAACATACTGGTGCCGAGGTCAGTACCTTCCATCACTAATCTTAGTGCCAAGATCCCAATCTGTTAACCTGACAACATGACCGGCAAATCCAGGTCCTTTCCTGAAATAGACAACACTAACCCACTTAAAAGCCTCTGAATACTTCTGCTCATTCCAGCTGCCCCTTTCTCCCAAAGCTGGGCAAAGTCCATCTGCTGATTAGGATGATTGGAATCTAGATTTAGATCTGGAGCAGCCTTTACAGTTCATATAGTCCAGCACAACCATCTCATTTTTTAGAAGAGAAATAAGAGACTTAGAGAGATTCTAAAGGACTTATTCTAGGTAATGTCTGGTTAGATTTAATCTCAAATTCTGGCCCGGACTATCAAACTCATATAATCTTATAATATTTTAATGTTCCATTTAACAGAAGTTTTACTAAGCATATAATATATACAAGAAGTGGATGGAACTACGAAGTTTGATACAATGCATCCCCAGTCCTCCTCACAGGATCTAATGAGATAATATTTGTAAAACATTTAACACAGTGCCCGGCACATAGTAGGTGCTATATAAATACTTATTCCCTTGCTTGTCAGCTCCGAGAGGAGGGAGAGAAGAAGGGAAGGAGAGAACATGAATCATGTAACTATGGAAAATATTTTAAAATAAATAAATTAATTTTAAACAATAAATACTTATTCCCCTTATTTCCTTCCACTACCATCCACAAATATTAAGGATCTGTTGTGTTTTAGGAGCTGTGCTAGGTACTGAGTCCCAGAAAAAATGAACAATCTCTACTCCCAAAGGTGCTTACATTAAAGTTTATAGTTCAGTGTTGCCTATAAAAGCTCTGAGATATCTTTATTCCGATTCTTGCTTTTAGTGGATTCCCAGAGTTAGGCTGTTTATGCCTTCTTCCTCAGAGTGATCAAGGGTTGGATCGAGATCAACTTTCTCTAAAAATATTGGCTTTAATCCCCTTAAATGTACTTCCTTTCAAAAAACTCTTATCTTATATCTTAGAATCAATATTGCATATTGGTTCCAAGGCAGAAGACTCATAAGGGCTAGGCAATGGGGATCAATTTCAGCTAGGAAATGTCTGAAGCTAGATTTGGATCCAAGACCTGAATTCTAGGTCTCTCTCAATTCACTGAACCACTAGTTGCCCTTTCTTCTAAATTTCTTTTGTATGTGTGTGCTTGACAGGATTTTACTTAAAAACTTAATGATATTTGTCTATAATTGTCCTGTATTTAACGTTTCCCTCATTTAAATATTATGAATATATTGATTTATTAAAATATCAAGTAGGATGTTTTCTTTTTCAATTTTTGAACCTATTTTGCATTGTATTACTAATTTTAAAAATTGTTTAAATTATCTGGTAAATGCCCTTTTCTCTATATTTCTAAGAGATAATGTGAGAAGACTCATCTTGGCTAATTCTCTAATAATATCAGTTAAGCATGGAGGGTACATAAAAGGTAAAGCCAGATTCTACCCTCAAGGAGCTCACAGTCTAATGGGGAAGACAACACATAAATAAGTAGGTCATACAAGATAGATAGAGGGCTCTAGGGACCGGGCATGATGGGGTGGACTGAGACAGATCTGGTACAGAAGGAGGGATTTCAGCTGACTCCTGAGGGAAAGAACTGAACTTCAAAAATGAGAAATACTGATGACATAGACAGCATAAATATTATTATTCCCATTTTACCTATCTGGTAACCAAGACTCAGAGAGAGAAAATTATTTTCCTTTAGTCACACAGGCTAGTATGAATGCCAGAACTGGGTGTTGAGCAGTTTTCTAGCACTCCATCCGCTAAACCAGGCTTGCCTCTTAATATAGCACTAAATATAGGAAGGAATAGGGGAGGGGCAGCTAGGTGGTCCAGTGGATAGGGCACTGGACCTGAAGACAGGAAGATCTGAGTTCAAATCTGGCCTCAGATACTAGCAGGTGTGACACTTAATTCTGTTTGCCTCAGTTTCCTCATCTATAAAATGAGCTGGAAATAGAAAACTACTCTAGTATTTTTGCCAGGAAAACTCCAAAAGGGGTCATGAAGAGTCAGACATGAATGAAAAAAATATAGCAAGGTGGAAAGCATTGAAGCTCTTCCCCATGAAGTTGACTCTGAAGGACATGCCTAATGGTTCCCTGGCTGATCTCTTGGTTTCTGTGACTAGTGATCATGGAAAAGATGATTGATGGCAACTGAACCAAGAAGAGTTGCCCACTTAATGGGTTCAGAGAGAAACTGAAGAGAACCAGCTCTTGTTTTTTTTCTCTCTTTTGGGACACATTCATCACCAGTTTTCCTTTGGATTTCCAGGATAGGAAAAAGTAGGGAAGAGAGGATTTATCTCCTTCTGGAACCAAGAAGTCTGCTTATATACACACAGATCAGGAATCCCTTATCTATCCAGTCATTGGGGAGACACTCATTAAACTGGCATAAGGCTACAGCTTTCTCTGGGCTTCACACTCCCATGAGATCCGTACTTGCTAGGCTTCTCTCTCTCTAGTCCCATCACTGAGTATATCTCCCATCCCTACCCAATTCCAGAAAGTGCACCCATTTGAACAATGGGGAACAAGGGGAGGGAATTGGACTACAAAAAAAAAAACTTGGGCACTTTTGGAGAACATTCTCATCTCTTATATTATTTCACAGGACTCAGTTCAGAAATGCTCACTTTCCTAGACAGAATGTTCCTATGTAGGGGATGCCTAGGCTTATTCTACAGCTTTCCATTTCCCTAGCATAATTCCAACTCTCAAAGGCATTTTGACATCTTTTAGAGCTTATTGCTTAAGGAAAAATGGTCCTTGCAGAGCAGGCTTTTATCAGCTAAACCATGACTGGTGATAGTAAAGCTGAGATCCACAAAATGAGGGGAAGGGGCATTGATATGGAAAAGTTTGACCAACTTGAAAACTTTTGCTTAGAAAAGGGGCTCCCATCCTATTCTTTCACACATCCTTAGAGTCATACAATTTTAAATTGGAACGGTTCTTGGTGATCATGTATTCCAACCCTCTCATTTTATAAATAGAGGAGACCGAGGCCCTATGAGATTAAATGACTTTACCAAGATCACACAGGTAGGAAATCGCAGAGTAGACATTTGTTGGATTCCAAATTCAGTGCTTTCCCCCCAATGCCACCTGTCTCTAAACTTTCTTCTTTTCTCCTTTCCCTCTCTTTTCTCATCTTAATCTCTTCCTCTCCATCCCCATTCCCAGGAGGTCTCCAGAGCTGATGGATAGCTAGCCAGTAGAAACCTGACTCTGTAGCACACAGTGAATTCTATTCAAGAGCAAAGCAGGAAGAGGGATGTGGCCCAGTGCTCTTTCTCTGGCATGCCTTCTTGAGTATGGCGAGAAAGGAAATGTGTGGAGGCAGCAGTGATGTTTTTCAAAGAACCTTTTCAAGCTGCTTCTGACTAAAGATTAGCATCTCCAAATAAATGCCACTTTCTGTAGAAAGTCTTCCTTGATTTCTTACTGCCTGGGTAATGCCTTCTATCCAGATCTCCTCTCAAATTCTGCTTAATCCCCCTCTCAAGCCCTTCTGCTGTGTGCTTTAGTTGTCCGTGTTGATGACTTATTCCCCTGTTACACAGTATGCTCTTCAAGGGCACAGGTGGCGTCTCATTTAAAGTATAATGCAACGTTTGCTAGGGTCTATCCTGGGAAGAATGCCACAAGCTTAAGGAACACAAAATTCTTGCTTTCTTAGAGTTTAAGGTTACTTTAGGGGGATTTATGGGGCAAATATATATAAAACAATATATATATATAATATATATTACAAATATAACAGATAGAGTCCTAGGCCTGGATTTGGGAAGACTTATTTTCCTGAGTTCAAATCTGACCTCAGACACTTACTAGGTGTGTGACCTAGGCAAATCACTTCACTGTATTTGCCTCAGTTTCCTTATCTGTAAAATGAACCTGAGAAGGGAATGGCAAACCACTCCAGCATCTTTGCTGAGAAAATTCTAAACGAAGTTATGAAGAACTGGTCATGACTGAACAACACAACAAAAATGGAACAAAGGGAAAATTAGAAATCAAAAGGGAACGGAGTGAAGGATTAGATGTGCCTTTAGATAACTATATCATGCCATTAAACATGATTAGTATAATCAGAAAAATGCAAAACAAAGACCCTTCTGGGGGAAGGTTATGGGAGTACAGTGGGAAGACTCATTAGAAGCTTCCTGAAGTAGGAGTCATTTCAGGTGGACTTTAAAGGTTGGGAAGGAAACAAAGAAAGATGGGGAGGAAGGGCATTCCAAGAATGCTGAGTAGCTGAAGAGCAAAGGTATGGAGACAAGATCATGTAAGATGTTTTTGAGATAGAGAGAGCTGCCATTTTGGTTAGAATATATAGAGGTATGGGGGAGATGTGAAGCCAGAAGGATAACACTGAGGTCTTCAGACTCCAGTTCAGTATCCTTTCTCCAATAACCAAAGCAAAGCAAAAAAAAAATAGATTTAATCAGGACATTTATCCAAGCGGAGCTAGTAAAGTGAAGACCATTTATATGTTCTCTGTGTCAAATCCTAGGAACATTTAACATTAAACTTGAACTTAAGAAACACTTGGCAAGCATAAGCAGAAAAAAACTGTTTTAACAGAGCTAGTCAAATAATTTAAATGCAAAAAATGGGTGTAATATTAATTTTAAAATAAGTAGGAATATGAGCAAAGACACATGTAATGCCCAGGGGAATTGCGCATGGGCTACGGGAAAGGTGGGAGTAGGGGAGGGAGGGATAGAATATGATTCTTGTAACCAAGGAATAATGTTCTAAATTGACTAAATAAAATAAAAAAATAAGTAGGAATAGTCATGGATCAGAGGCTAAAAGCTATGTCTAAAGACAAAAAGGTGAGATAGAGGAGAAGAACACAGGATTTGGTATCAAAGGGTCCAGATTCATATCTTAGCTCATGAAGGCACAGCCATTGAGTTTTGTAATTCCAGGGTCATCTTCATTGTCTCACTTTTACATCCTACATTTCCAATTAGTTATCACCCCTCCCCCCCCAAAAAAAACAATCCAGCTCTCCTCTTTTCTCTACTCACACTAGATCATGTCCCTATCACCTCTCACCTTGACTATTGCAAAGATCTAATTTTGATCTTCCTGCCCTGGGTCTCCCACTACTCCAATTTGTTTTCCACTTCGTTGTCCAAGCATGGGTCTGACCACTCTCCCTGACCCCTCCTCAAACTCTCTTAATAAACTCCATTCACTCCTTATTACCTAAAATGTCAAACATAACCTAATTTTGTTGTTTGGCATTTACATCTCTTCACGACTTGACTCCTTTTGATTTTCCCCTCCATGCACTAACCCTCTAAGCATTAACCATATGGATTTATTTTCCATTCCTTGAACATGACATTCCATTTCCTATGTTGGTCCTTTTTCATTGGCTCTCTCTAACACCTGGAATGTTTCCTTCATCACCTCTGCCACTTAGAATTCCTGACCTATAGGAGCAGGTACTAGCATCTGGGAAGACTAGGAGAAGCTTCAATTTCAGGTCAGAATTAAAGGAAGTCACACTCTTTGAGGGCAGGGATGATTGTTGAATTTTTTTAAATTGTGGTATCTTTGGAGCCAAGTACAGTGGCTGTCATGTAGAAGTGATTATGAATAAACATTTGTTAGTTGATGATCTCTTTACTAGCTATATGACATAGACACTTCTTCTCTGGGCTTTAGGTTCCTCATCTGTAGAATAGATTAGACTGGAAGATCTCTAAGAGTACCTAGTTTCCTTCAAGGATCAGTTCAAATGCCACTTCCTAATTCCCTTAGCTGCTTGTTCCCTCCCTGTTAAGATCATCTCACATTCATTTACAATATATCTAAAGGGACAGAGCCAATAAAGGCCCACTCCCACAATAGAATGCAATCTCCTTGAAGGCAGAGAATGTTTTATTTTTGTTTTTTTAAAGCACATAGTAGGGATTTAATAAATAATTGCTAATTGGTTGACCGATTAAGGTTCCTAAAACCCATGGTTGTAGAATAATTTAGATTTCTTTGTGTCTTTAACATTTTATGGACATTTTCTCCCCAAAATCCTGTGCAGGAGATGTGAAAATATTATTAATATCATTTTAGAGATGAGAAAAGGGAGACTCAGGAACCTCATGTGACTTGCTAAAAGTCACACTGCTGGTTAGCATGTGCCAGTGACAGGTTTCAAAGCCAGGGCTTTCCTGGATTTTGATCCAGCAGACTTCTGACAACTACAATCTATCAACATATTAAATTGATCTGTGAACTTAAAATAATCATTTCCTTCCTCTGTGCCTCAGTTTCCCTATATAAACCATGATGTGATCAGACTGGATGAGCTCCATTTGATGACTCCGTGGCCAATACTTGTAACCCACCAAAATTTCCCAAGCAAATAGGAAGTCAGTTCTGTGGTCCCCAGCTTGGGGGGGGGGCAGGTTGTCCCCGAGGACAATGCCCCTTAATCTTCATCCACTCACCTGTTATTACTGTTGTCCACAGGGCTAAAGAAAAAGATTAGCCCAATTACTTTCTTACTAAGCTTTTGGAGCAGATGAAAAATCTTCTATTTAAATCTCATAATGATTGACTAAATCATGAAGCTGTGATTAGCTCATAGATTTTTCATGGAAAAATTTTTTAATAAAAAAGACTTACAAAAAGAAATGTCTGTTTTTCATAATTGTAGAATACTCCCAAGACAGCCATTCAGCCATCTTGAAAATCAATGTTTTGATGACCTTCGAACCCTCTTTCCTGTTGAGTGTCTCTCCTACAGGTTTGCTCTCCAGGATGAAAACAATAAAAGCAAATATATAACAGTAGAGGCCTGAGGTTAATGTCTTTAACAAGATAATGTTACTTGAGGGAACTGTAAACCACATCATTTTGAAATTCCATTTGTCCATTGCAGGCTGGGATGTATGATGAAACCATATGTGTGTGAGGCTGCGTGTCTTACCATGATTGTGCTGCATTTACTTGTTGCTTATTTTGGTCATATGTCAGACTGTTAGTTGAATACTATAATCATTCAAAATCCCTAAAAGATATACGAAAGAGGGTTTGAGGCAGCAGCCAGGACTTTGCACATCTGACCGTGATCTCTGTCCATCCTGGAATGATCGATGCCCTCAAACTGGCCAGTGGAATTCTCCCTGGGGCAAGGGATGGCGATGCCTCCCTCCTGGGACACACAGGAGCATGGCAGAGACGTCACCCCCCTCGCTAAAACCCCGAACGCTTGGATGGCAATAGAACGATTCGGCCAGGCATCCAGATGTTTTGTCTGCCCGATGCCAAACATCTGGTTGTTTGGAAACATGGGGAGGTATGGAGGACTTTTGGGGGCTTAAGCTGGATTTTGGCATCAGGTAAACAGTCTTGTACTCCTGTAGGTAAACTGAAACTTCATTTACATTAACACTGCTGGAAGTGAGTGTGCTTACCTCCCAAACATTTTCATCAGGTCTGAAGCTTCTGAGTTGTTGTGAGTCATTTGGGTGATCACATGGAATACACCGTAATCTACTTGTATATAGACATATTTCAACAAGGTGGTTTTCCAATGTCTCTTTAGGGCATGGAGGTGGTCCTGGGTTCTTGAAGCTCATTCAAATATGTGCTCTAGGAGGTGGTGGTGTAATGGATAGAGTGCTGGACTTGGAGTCAGAAAGACCTGGGTTCAAACCTTGACACTTATTAGTTGTGTGACCCCAGCAAATCATTTACTCTCTTTGTGCCTCAGTTTCTTCATCTGTAAAATGGAGGTAATAATTGCATCTACCTCCCCAAAGTGATAACAACTTATAATTTCAAGGATCAGATGTGATAACAACTGTAAAGCGCTTTGAAAAATTGAAAACTCTACATATACTTACACTTATTTTCTTTTTCTTTTAAGCCCTTAACCTTCTGTCTTAGAATCAATACCGGGTGGTAAGGGCTACACAACTGAGGTTAAAAGACTTGCTCAAGGTTGTAAGAATCTGAGGCCAAATTTGAACTCAGGACCTTCCATCTCTAGCCCTGTATCTTTATCCATTGAGTCATACTGCTGCCCCTTTTCTAATAGTAATAGGCATATACTTCCTGGATGTGTGACCCTGGACAAGTCACTTAACCCCTATTGCCTAGCCCTTATCATTCTTCTGCCTTGGAACTGATACACAGTTTTGATTCTAAGATGGAAGGTAAGAGTTTTAAGAAAAAAAAATAGGCAGCTCGTGTCTATCAGTTGAAGAGCATCCCAGCTAAGTGCAGAGAGACCAATTACTGGAGGACCAACCCCAACTAAGAAGTTTTTTCAGCTACTAGAAGGCACAAAGATGGTCTTGTAAGGGATTGCTCTCTATGTCGGTGGAGAGATTTACACTGAGTAAGACTAGCAATAGTAATGGGAGCTAGCATTTATATAGCATTTTACATATATGATATCCTGAATCCTTAGAGTAAGACCAGAAGATCATAAATCTAGGGTTTCTCAGGAGCTGTCTTCCCCTATTTGATGAATAAAAAAAAACAAAACTGAGACCTAGAGAAATGAATTGATTTGTCTAAGGTCCCATAATTGGTAAAGATTAGAGGTGAGATTTGAACCCAGGTCTTCCGATCTAGTCACTGTACCTCATAGTGAAGTATGTTAAAGAAATGCAGAATTGAAAGATCTACATGCTAGAAACTTCTTATGATTCCTTTATGCCTTCATTCACTGAACATTGATTAAGCATCTTATATGAGCCAAGCCTTGCATTAGGAGCCTTGGGGCAACAAAAATGAATAGGATATAATTCTAGGTAGAATACGATTCCTTGAGGTGATGAAATATCTTATGTTATTATTGCCAGTGCCCGGAACATAGTAGGTGCCTAGCAAATGTGTGTTAAATTGAAATTATAAAGGCATGTCTTTCCTGCTTCCATGAAGCTCAGAGACTACACGATGTATCCAAGGTTATCTTTACTATAAAGCAGGATGTGATATGTTCCATAAAAGAGATCAGGCTCTAAGAGTTCTGAGTCAAAAGAAATCATTTCTTTCTAGAAGGAATATGGAACCATTAGGGAAGACTTTCATTGATGAGGGGTCCTTTGAGCTATTCTTTGAAAGATGGGGAGGATTTTAATAGATAGAGATGAATGTCTGTTTTGTGGAGAGGTAGAGGGACATTGAAAGCATAAGAAATGGGGTGGATGGAGGCACTTGTTTGACAAATATTTTCAAATACTTAAAATATTATTTTTCCATATCTGTACTTAATCTAACATTTTATAACTTAATGGGAATTTAAAGACCTAGACTGGCTTCTAGTCCAATCTCTACATTTGATAAATGAGAAAACCAATGCTCAAAGAATGGAAAAGACTTGCCTAAAATCAAACAGATAGTAAGTAGGGGATCTAGAACCAGGTCTTTGATTCAAAATTCAGCTTTATTTCCAGAGTTATAGCTAGGAATACATGTGCCATGGGCAAGCAGTATGAACTACATTGGGGGGAGTAGCTTAAAGTTCTATAATGGGGAAGGGAGACATCACTCCATGACCTTGGTATATAACCACTGGGCAATTGTTTGGGATGTGTGAGGGGAAGCAAGTTAGCATGGGCAAGTTGCTCACCCTGGCTCCATGTGGTAATCTATGATTTCAGTGATGGCGAGCCTATGGCACGGATGCCAAAGATGATACACAGAGCGCTCTCCATGGGCACTCAGACACCCCCCAAGTTTTTTACTAGAAAGGTAGAGGGACTCTGGTGGAGCTGCTCCCCTCCTCTTCTCCACTGTGTCTGAGAACACTTTTCAAGTCCCACACTCCTCCAGTGGGAGCGCACAGAGGTTAAGGTGGGTGGCTCATATGCAGCAGAGCTGGAGGGGAGTGGAGTACTCAGGCCATTCCCCTCCCCCTCTATACACTTACTGAGGATATTCCTCACTTCACCCACCCCTCTCCCCAGCAGCCCAATGGGAGCACTTTCTGCCTCCCCACAGACTCTCAGTCTGGGGGTGGGGTAGGGGGAAGGACCAGCACTCCATCTCTAAAAGATTTGCCATAGCTGTCCTATTTTGACTTCACTATTCTCACTAACTAGTTGCTAAATTTTATTCTTTCTGTTGACTCAAGGGAAATTAACCTCCATTAATTTTGATTCTCTAGGGCAAAGCTCTGGTCTCTTCTCCCTGGTTGTTTTAGGAACCAACTGAGATTAGTGCCTACTTAATTCAAGAATCTACACAACATGACCATATTTGCCAAGCTCACCCAAGCTGTTGAACAGCTTGCAGGTGCCTTGGCAGAAGAGACAAAAGTGCTGGCTGGAGTTTGGGGTTTCTGGAGAGTATTTCATGTGGTTCCCATTCATGCAGCATAACCCTTCATGGCAAAAAGGCCTCTGGCTCCCCAAGGGCTCGGGCTTTGAACACAATTATGGGGAAATTCCTGTTTCTCAAAGGAAATGTTTTCACTGAAATGGTCTTTTTCCCAGATGAGATATTTTCAAACCAAGGCCATTTACCCTGTTTAGGGACAGGTAGTTTGAGTAATTCTTAGTTGATGTTGAGATGCAAATGACAAAAATAAAGGTGGTTAAAGAGATCTTGAAATTAATAATAATAACAATAATTTTATATAGTGTTGACTACGTGCCAGGCATAATGCTGAGTGCTTTACAGTTTTTATCTCATTTGATTTATCTAGCAAGAAAAGAGAAACACTTAGCTATTCTGGATTTAACTATTGTCAAACAATAATTAAAAAATAAATTAAACAATAGTTAAATCCCATAATCATTGATTGCAGCACAATATGGCAGAAAGAAAACAAGCAGAGGGGATTAACAGATGTGTATTTTAATCCCAGTTTTACCATCGATTAGCTGTGTTTTCAGTAGTCTTAGACTTCCCTCCACACTCTCCATTTTCTGTTCTTATACATTGCCTTGACTCTCTTTGCATTGGTCCACCATTCTTGAAATGTTTTCTCTCCACATTTCTGTCTCGTAGAACCCTGGGCTTCTTTCAAGATTTGGTTCAAATCCCACCTTCTGCAGAAGCCATATCCCCACCCGAGTGGCCCTTAGTGTCTTCCTTCTAGAAGTACGTTCCATTTACACTTTGTATATCTTGTACACACATAATTATTTTCATGTTGTTTTCTTTAGAGTGTGACCTCCTGGAGGGCAAAGATTTTTTTTTAACCAATTCTTGGCATCTCTTGTGCTTGGCATAGAACTCGACACATCATGGTAAATAATACTTAATAGTGTTTAATCATTGTTTGTTGACTGACTGAATGTGACCTTGGGAAAATCGGCTCCCTTTTGTGCATCTTTTTTTTTTTTTTTTATGGAGTCTGGCTTTCTCTATCCACCAATCACTAAAGGGCAAAATCCAACCGCAGCCTCTAGGAATGATCTTAAGAATAAACCTGGGCCAAACCCAGAGGGTTCTTGCTTGCTAAGAATAATTTCTGTCTTCCATATGCAAAATATTTTTAACTTTTTTCTTCCATACCTGAAGCATTTCTGCATTGTAAAAATGGAATTTTAATTGAATCTGGTTTTCTTTCCCATCTCTCACCCCTCTCCCCTTTCCTCTGTGCTTCCCTCTAGTACCTGGGGGAGAGAAATGCATTTATAACAGGAACCTTTTGACTTGGGAGGCTTTTTTTTTTTGCTTTGGAATGCCTGGACCAGCATCTCCGCAACACAATTTTACCTTAAAAGTACAACCCAGAACTGGGCTTTTTTGTCAAGAAATGGCACATTCATGCCATGTGTGGATCAGACTTTTTTTTTAATGACAAAGAATGCATATTTGTGCTTATGAAAGTGAGGAAATTCCCCCCTGGCTGAAGGAAGTGGCTGTCTTTATTTGTTTTAGCTTTGCCAGAATTCATTCACAGAGCTCCTATCTTACTTCTCCACGGCCCCAGCAACCATTAAAATTTTAGCCTCCCCAAATCTTACCATCATGCTGAAACCCGAGAGCTGGAAGAGTCCTCAGAAAACATCTAGTCTAACCCACTTCCTGATGCTGGAATAGCCTTTACAACAACAACAAAAAGTGCCTAGATTTAGACAGTGCTTTAAGTTTTGCAAAGCACTTAACCCCCCCCCCCCCAACCTTTACCTTCTGTCTTAGAGTCAATACTGTGTATTGGTTCCAAGGCAGAAGAGTGGGAAGGGCTGAGCAATGGGGTTAGGTGACTTGCCCAGGGTCACATAGCTAGGAAGTGTCTGAGGTCAGATTTGAACCCAGGACCTGGCTCTCAATCCACTGAGTTACCCAGCTGCCCCATAACACACTTTTCCCATGAAATATCACTTGATGAAACAGGATTAAAGTGGTAGTGATTTGATAAACATAAAATAGCAAGTAAATGCCTGATGCAGAATTTGAACCTGGGAGTTTCTAATTCCAACTCTGTCCTTCTCTTCACTAGATGACTCTGCTTAAGGGCTATTCAGATTCTGTTTAAATACTTCTAGTGATAAGGAAATTACTCTTTCCCAAGGCAGTGCATTCTAATTTTTAAAAACTCTTTGTTAGGAAGTTTTCCCTTGATACCCCTTCAAAACCTTTACTTTTGTAGATTTTACCCACTGGTCTTAGTTCTGTCCTCTGGAACCATGTAGGTTAAGCCCACTTCTTCTTCCATCTGAGAGGACACTTCAGATATTTGGAGATCATTTCCTCTTCTAAGTAGTTATCATTGTGGGCAGCTAGGTGATTCAGTGGATGGAGAGCCAGGTCTAGAGATGTGAGCTCCTGGGTTCAAATGTGACCTCAGATACTCCCTAGTTTTGTGACCCTGGGCAAGTCATTTAACCTCCACTGCCTAGCTCTTACTGCTCTTCTGCCTTAGAACTAATATACAGTATTGATTTAAGATGGAAGGTAAGGGTTAAAAACAAACAAACAAACACAAAACTAAGTCACTATCAATTTCTAATAGTTGGATTCTTTGGGTTTATTTATTCATTTTTCAAATTATTGGGAATATTATAGATTTGGGTTTAATTAAAAGAGATTAGTGCCTAAGGATAGAATAAGGCTACCATCTCAGGGACTTAGGCCCAGTGGAGAACTTGGAGTCAGAGTTCCTGCTGGAATTTTGAGGAATTTGAGGGTTGGATTTTCCAACTGTCAGGGTCTCTGGGAACTGACCTGGTGGCTTTCTGGCTCTCTGGGAATTTCCTTTGAAACCTTGAAAGAAAGTCACAGTTTGGCAGTGACTATAGGAGAAGACTAACAGAAAGAAGAAAGAAGACCGTTTCCTTTTATCTCTGGGAGCCTGAAGAGTGAAGACAAGGCTTTTGGGCCTACCTAGGCCAGGAAGCCATCTCAGGCTGACCAGGCCCAACCCTGACTAGGCTGGCATTGGAGTGATGAACTAGAAGGATACTTGGAGACAATTATTTAAGAAATATATATATATATACACATATATACATAAACATATATATATATATTTATAAGGATATTAGAGATAGGTTTATATAGTTAGAAATTGGGTTAAGATAGAGATAAGGAGAAAGAGCAGTTCTGGGAATTCCCAGATAGAAGTGACTTCATGAGAAGTCTTGAGGTGGCAGTGGGTTAAGTTAGAACCCCTATAGCATTGGGGACCTTTCCTGCTAAATCTTTTACCTATCCATATACCCATTTAAACCTTAAAGTTATTAAATAGAGTTTTGGTTTGCATCTGTCTCCAAGACTTGCTGCTGTCAGCCATTTTTACTAGGCCCAATCCTAGGACACAGGCCTAAGCCCAACTACTCTTCTCAGGTCATAACAACTTCAACTGAAAGACAGCTGGCCCTTACCAACAACAAAGCGGAGACTAAAAGATACTGAGTTTCTAAATATATCTAACATAATCAACAAATAATTTATTAAGTGCCTGCTGTGTACATAGCACTGTGCTGTGTATTAGAAGACACAGAAGGTTTAGAGATGAACCTGACCTTCACGGAGCTTATAGTCTGGCACGAGGAGGAAATATTATAAATTATATTATATTATACTAATTATATTAAATATAATTACATAAAATTATATTATAAAAATACAAACATTAAAAAGAGTTTTTTAAAGCATTAAAGAATTATAGAACAAAGTATTATGTGAGGTCTCAGGGTAAAAGATCGTTATTGATGGAGGAGGTCAAGGAAAACTTCCTGGAAGAAGTAGTGTTTAAATTGGACTTTCAGGGTTGAATAGTAAGTTATCAGGTGCAGAGAAGAGGGGAAGACATTTCAAGTACAGGTACTGATTTGAGCAAAAAGTAAAAATGGGACCATTTAGAATGCTTTCTGAGTAATGGTACTATGTGTTGAGACCAAAAATTTCTGTCAGTTTAGTTTTTGCCAAACAACTGTGCCATGGCTGGGTGAGCCAGGAAGTAGAAGCACTCTACTAAATTTGTTCTGGCTAGAGTACATACAAAAGAGTTGAGGCTGTGTCCACAAAATCCAGCCTTCTTCTCTTCACCAACCAATGGGTTACTTCAGTCTAAGAATTCCTCAGTTTACTCGAATAACTGCTTAGCTCCTTCTAAGTCTTCCTGTGAGGAGGCATTCATTATCCTCCTCCTTTCCAAGAGACAATAATGAGGTACTGATTGTTGAACAAGGTTGACCAACCAATGTCCCAGTGGGAAATCCAACTGAGAATTTCCACCATTTCATCAAGGGAGTGAGCCATGGTTACTCAATGCTGTCCAGGCTGAAATCATGAGATTTGTGCTGGAAGGGATCTGAGAGGTCCTCTAGTCCAGTTCTCTGCCTGATGGATGAATCCTCTCTTACAGTATCTCCCAACTTGTGTTGGAAGAAAAATAGTGATGTGGTAATGAGGGATGAGGGGGAGAATCACTATCCCAGGCGCCTTCATTTGGAGCCTGAAAAAAATCTTCATCCCAGTCATTTAGGAAACCTGATAAAGTACCTTTTCCTTTTGCTTTCTAGGCAAACCATATAACTGTCAATATTTATATTTGTCCCATGACTGTTTAATCTAAGCATGTGGGAGATTTGATGGGCTCAGTACAACAATAGCACATTAAAATTTTCAATTATTTTTCTTGGAGGGTCTTCATTGCTTTTGAGATGTCTGTGGCTCAGAGACTGAAAACTGTTTTTAAAACATCAAACTAGGAAGTTTGAGCTTTCTTAGACTACTGGACTATTGCCAATGACCATAGGCCTTTCTCCTTTAATGTGGAATTTCTTCCACATGGCAGAAAAGTGACTTGGGCCCATGATTGTTCCTGGGCTTTTAGAACCCAGAGAAAATTACTCTGTATTTCCCACTCCCACCCCAGCATTTATATCAAG
This sequence comes from Monodelphis domestica, assembly GCF_027887165.1. Classification (NCBI taxonomy): domain Eukaryota; kingdom Metazoa; phylum Chordata; class Mammalia; order Didelphimorphia; family Didelphidae; genus Monodelphis; species Monodelphis domestica. Next base: position 701,326,400 of record NC_077227.1, on the reverse strand, counting down.
TTGAAATCAGGTTGCAATGAACATTGAGGCCAGCATATGGAGGAGAAAAGAAGTCATGAAAAACAAAATGGAGTCCAGGGAGGAGAGGGAATTGGAGGCAGAAGTGGAGAAAAGGATCCATTTCCTAATTTCCAGAATGGATGGGATGAATTACTTAAAATTCCAGTTCTATTATTTTTTTATGCTCTGGTCTCTTCCAGCAGTGATTATTCTCTTTCTTAAGGTTTTTTCCAACTCTAATATTTTTGGGTTCTAATGTTTCTTTTTTTATCTAACTTTCCATGTCCTAAGGTCTCTTCTGTCTCTGATATTTGGAGGGATAAGGAAAGATGAAATTTAGCTGGGACTTAAAGAAATCCAAAGAAGCCAATGGATAGAGATGAGAAGGGAGAATTCAAGGTATAGGAGACAGCCAGTAAAAATACTGAGAACCGACATGGAGTGTCTTATTTGAGGACTGGCCAGAAGGCCAGTGTAACTGAATTGAAGAATATACATCAGGGAGTAAGGTATACAAAAAGTGGAAAGATGGAATTGGGAAGAAGAATAGTTTTGAACACTAATAGATGTTACACTTGATCCTTGAGGTTATAATATAGACTGATAAACAGATAAATAGGTGGACGGAGAGCATGATTTGAAATAAAATGGTTCTGAGTCCACAATCAGTCCTCTGTCCACTATGACCCAAACTTCTCTGGGTTACAAAGTATATTTAAAAAAATTTGACACCCCAGTAATTTATGTGATCAGAATACCTTATAGAAGCACTGAAGCAGACTGATAAAGAGTTTATTAAGTTGGTGATGGGGAGAGGAGTGATACGGTCAGATGTGCACTTACTCAAAATCATTTTGACAGCTGATTAGAGGATAGATGAGAAGAGAGAGAGAGACTTGTGGCAAGGTGACTAGCAGGCAGGCAGCTCTAAGTGCCTGTGCATGAGATGAGGAGAGTCTGCACTAGAGTGGTTGGTAATGTCAGAGGAAAGAAGAGGGCATGTATAGGAGAGATATTACAAAGTCAAAATGGACAGACCGTGGCAACAGATAACAAATCTATGTTACAGTCAACACCACTGTAAAAGTTGGGAATGTATAAATGGAGATTTTGAACCCTAGACTTCATTGTTTATAATCCCTTTGTAGGTCTTCCACTTGGAGTTGAGATTTTTGAAATTCATCACAAAAGACTTAACATAAAAATTGAAATTTGTTTGGGTGGATCCTGTAGTCCTAATCCCTGTTATTTTCTTTTTCTCTCCTAAATCTATTTCCAGCCATTCCTCAGATTTGTGGTTGGTGTCAGTATCTCCTGAAGCCCACAATGGCCCTTGGTCCTGGAGACCAATGAACCATTTCTCCATTATTTCATCTAGAACTTATCTTTTTTTTATTTGGATTTTTTTGATGTTTTTTTCTCTTCTCAATTGATTCATATCCCTCATAAATCAGCCATGCATCCCTAAGTGATCCCTGTGTTTTTCAATCACCCTCTTCAGGGGGAAATGTATAATTATTATTATTTTAAATTGCAAAGTTTAAATTCCTTTTGAGAGTAATTTTAGGTTAAGAAACATACTACCTCTCAGAATCCAGAAAGTGAACTGTTTGGAGAAGACACAATGAAGATGCTTCCACAGACCACAAGCTGCACCAGAAGATCCAGAGTGAACTTTGGGATGTGGTGATTTGAACAGTGTGGGGTTGAATGCATTTGTTTTGTATGTATACTCTTATGCCGAAGAGGACTTCCCCCAATTGGCTTTTTGTCAATGCGTCTAGCAATCATTGGTTTTGTTCTCTTTTCCTCTTATCCTCAAATTATTGTATTTTCAAAGTTGATATGTTTACAAGACCCTTCGGAGAGAGTAGTCTTCCTCAGTTCTCAGGGGGTCTTGTATAAATGGAGATTTTGAACCCTAGGCTTCATTCCCCAGAAGTCCTTGGTATTTCCCAGAATTCCCTATAACCTCTCCTGAGTCTCCACATTGGCGAGATTACAATTGGTATTTAACTGGCAGTACCGCCTCCCACATTCTCTTCCTTTGTAATGATTTAGCAAGGATAGTAGTAAGCTAAGTGCAGGGATTTTAAATGGGCTAATCAGCCATGGGCACGTGGTTTTTTATTTTGTATCTTCTTTACTATTTGATTTTTAATAATCTTTAATAAACCTCATAAAATATAATATTTTTATTATTAGAGATATAATTTAATTTTTACAGAGCTCTATGTAATGATCTCTTGAGGTTCTCACCAGATCTTTGAGCCTCAATTTAATGGTCATCATAAAATTTGTAGCACCATAAGATTTACTGAATGTGAAGAAAGCTCTGGAACTTGGTATATTTTTCCTCACTTTTCTGCCAAACTGGATTCCTTGAGGAGCCATTCAGTTTTATATCTCACTTGACTCTGAGGGCACATGTTTACAGTATAACTTTCCCCTGCATGTATTGTTCAGCATTCTGTTTACTAGCTTCCAGAATCTCCTTTTGGACTCCTATAAAATGCATAGGAACTCACTTTCCTGTTTTTCAGGCATTCACCCTTTCAGGAAATGCATCATTGGTCTTCACTCCAATTCCCATGTTTGGAATGATTGTGTAAGTCATTACCATAGTCATTAACGCAGGTCATTCCTTCTCACTGACCACCCAACTGTTGTATATGCACTTGACCCAAATGGAGCCATTCTTGAGGTACAGTGGGTGGGGACCATCCCCAAGCAAATTCTTGGGCAGTGACTCAGGAAGATAGGAAGTCAGAAGAACATGGATTTGCCAATAGATGCTTAAAAAAAATAATCCTCAGTATCACATGTGCACAATCAGTATAAAACCTCCCCACTGCAACACCTACTCACTCAGATCAGGAGGTAGATCTTAAAATCATAGAATGTTAGGATGAAAGGGAATTAGAACAATTGAATTATCACCTCCTGATTGCAGAAAGCTATGGGTTCAGATTGTGAGGCTAGATTAGAACTAAGGAAGATAAGTCTTCCTGATGCCAGGCCACTTTAACTGCTGGACCACCTAGACTCTAGCTTCCAGCAAAGTCTGAATGAGCAAGGAGTCCCCATCAATTTTGATGCAGGCAAGGCAGAAAGGATAGTTTAATGGGGAACAGTCAGGCTACAGTAGGGAGCTCTGGGCAAGCTAGAAGAGATAAATGGGTGCCTGAGGGCATGTTCATTTCTGGGCTCCACATTTTGTTTTTATTTTTTTTCTTTCTTCTTTTTTTAATTTAAATTAATTTATTTAATTAATATAGAACATTATGCCTGGGTTACAAGAATCATGTTATTTCTCCCCTTCCCCTTCCCCCACCCTTCCTGTAGCTGACAGGCAATTCCACTGGGTATCACATGTGTCCTTGATCAAAAACTATTTCCATGCTGTTGATTTTGTACTAGGATGATCATTTAGAGTCTACATCCCCAGTCATACCCCATTGACCCCTGTAGTCAATCAGTTGTTTTTCTTCTGCATTTCTACTCCCACAGTTTTTCCTCTGAATGTGGATAGTGTCTTTTCTTGTAGATTCCTCCAAGTTGTTCAGGGTCATTGCATTGCCACCAATGGAGAAGTCCATTACATTTGATTGTACCACAGTGTATCAGTCTCTGTGTATAGTGTTCTCCTGGTTCTGCTCCTTTCCCTCTGCATCACTTCCTGGAGGTTGTTCCAGTCTCCAATGAATTCTTCCCCCTTGTTATTCCTTTTAGCACAATAGTATTCCATTACCAACATATGCCACAATTTGTTCAGCCATTCCTCAATTGAAGGGCATCCCCTCATTTTCCAATTTTTGGCCACCACAAAGAGCGCAGCTATGAATATTCTTGTACAAGTCTTTTTCTTATTATCTCTTTGGGGTACAAACCCAGCATGGGCCCACATTTTAAGAAGCACAAACTAAAGCATATTCAAAGGAGGAGAACCAGAATGGAGAGGAGCTTTGAGTTTAATGCTGCATGAGTAGATGTTGGATGAGATACAGAGGGAGGGAATAAGCATTTAAATGATGCCTCCTAGGAACCAGGCATTAAGTCAATGCTTTACAAATACTATCTCATTTGATCTCAACAGTCTTTTTTTTTTTTTAACCCTCTTAGAATCCATACTGTGTATTGGTTTCAAGACAGAAGAGTGGGAAGGTTTAGGCAATGGGAATTAAATAACTTGCCCAGGGTCACACAGCTAGGAAGTGTCTAAGGTCACATTTGAATTGAGAACCTCTCATCTCTAGGCCTGGCTCTCAATACACTGAGTCTCCTACCTACTTCACCCCCCCCCCCCCATGACAATCTTAAGGTTGTTTTTATCCCATTTTACAGATGAGGTAACTGAGGCAAACTGAGGTTAATGGGCTTGTCCCGGGTCTGCACAGCTAGGAAGTGCCTGAGGCTACATCTGAACTCATGTATTCCAGACTCCTAGTTGCCTGAGAGAAGTTGAACCCAAAGAAATAAAAGTTCCAATGGGACTTGATAACTGTCTTCAAGTACTTGAAAAGCTCTCTCCTGGGGAGGGATTAGTCTAGTTCTATTTAATCCCAGAGGGCAGAAGCAGGAAAAAGAGATGGAAGAGGTAAAGAAACATATTGAGGTTTCTTATAAGGACAATCCAGGACAAGTGACATCCGAAAGTGGAAAGATCTCTTTCAGAGGTGATGAGCTCCTCATTTTTAGAGTTTTCAAGCAAAATTTAAAGAGCTATTTGTCAAGGCAACTGGAGAAGGTATCTTTTATCCCGAGTGGTTTGGACCAGGCATCCTCTGAGCTGCCTGAGGGAGAGAATTTGGAACTTAAAAAAAAATTTTAAATGAATGTTAAAATATTTTTACGTGTAATTGGGAAATATTTAATGAAATGAATAATTTAAAAAAACAAAGAGGACTCAGTTTAGGGCTACCTCCTATTTCATTCCTATTCTAGTTTCCCCAGTTAGTTTTGCCCTTCTCCACCCAGAAATTTAACACAATGACAAGCATTTATTAAGTACCAAGTAGATGCCACAAACTGTGGCAAGCATGGAAGATACTAAAAAAAAATCAAAAGACAGTCCTTGCTCTCAAAGACAACCACAGTCTAATGGGGGAGACAACATACAAACAAAAGAGAAACCAAATAAATTAGACAGCATCTCAGAGAGAAGGCATTAGCATTAAGGTGAATCAGAAAAGGCTTCCTGTAGAAGATGGGATTTCAGCTGGAACTTGAAGGAAGCCAGGGAAGCTAGGAGACAGAGATGAAGAGGCACAGAATTCTGGGCATAAGGAACAGCCACAAGAAATATCTAAAGCCTAGAGATGGAATGTCTTGTTCTTACAACAATCAGGAGGTCAGTGTTGTAAGACTGAAGAGTGCATGATGGGAAAGAAGGTGTAAGAAGACTGGAAAAGTAAGAAGGAGACAGGTTAGGAAATACTTTGGCAGCGGAGTTTGTGTTTGATCCTGGAGGGATCTGATAGGAATTGAATTACTTTTTATTTACTTTGGATAGATTTTATGTGAACATTTCCATATTCATGTTGTATTACCAAAAGAGAATAGAAGTTCCTTGAGGATGGGGACCGTTTTTTTTTTTTGCTTTTCATTTCTGTATGCCCACAACTTAGCATTTAGCACCTAGCATAGAGAAGGCATTGTTATAAAATGCTAGTTGAATGGATAGGATATCCCTAGCAATTCTCCAGATCGAAATATAGCCTCCTCTGTCCTCTTTCTTATTAATTCCAATGACCCATTTATTAATGTGATAATCGGTGGTAATGAATTATAAAATTTGAAATAATATAGGTGCATTTAACAGGGACCTTCTGGATGGATCCAGAGCCCTAATCAAAATCAGTGGAGAAATTTCAGACCCAGGGGCAGTAGAATGGAGCAATAGGGAAATGGCATGGCAAGAGCACTCAGAAGCAGCATTAGACATATTTTTTTGGATATGGGAAAATCTGCTTTTCTTGACAATGCATATTTGTTACAAAAATGTTGTTTAACGTTCCCCCTCTAATAGAAAGGGATAAAGAGAAAAAAAGGTTTTTGTTCATTGAGAAAAATCAAACTAATTTTTTTTTCAAAAGAAAGTAAACTCAATCAAAGAAAAATAGTGCTGGCTTGAAACACTAAAGACCTAACGTTCAATTTCCTCCTCTGTCAAATGAAGAGACTGGGCCAGATGGCCCTTTTCTATTCAGTTTTTATGATTTACTAAAGGAAACATGGTGTGATAGAAATTGCAAATAGCAGGGGAGTCCAACAGGCTAGGCTTGAATCTCAGCTTTTCTATTTATTACCTTGTGACATTAGACAATGCAACTGACTGGGTTTTGGTTTTCTCATCTGGGACACTGAGGGATTCAGTAATGATAAACTAGGAAATAAAAATATGTAGATAGATAGATGAAATACCCTATGTTAGTCCTGCAAGAGGAAAGGAAGAAAGGAAGGAAGAAAGAAAGAAAGAAAGAAAGAAAGAAAGAAAGAAAGAAAGAAAGAAAGAAAGAAAGAAAGAAAGAAAGAAAGAAAGAAAGAAAGAAAGAAAGAAAGAAAGAAAGAAAGAAAGAAAGAAAGAAAGAAAGAAAGAAGGGAAGGAAGGAAGATGGAAACAAAGGAAGAAAGAAAGAAAAAGAAAGGAAAAAAGAAGGAAAGAAAGAAAGAAGGAAAGAAAGGAAGGAAGGAGGAAGAGAGGAAGAGAGAAAGAAAGGAAGGAAGGAGGAAGAGAGGAAGAGAGAAAGAAAGGAAGGAAGGAAGGAAGGAAGATGGAAACAGAGCAAGAGAGAGAAAGAAAGGGAGGAGGAAGAGAGGAAGACAGAAAGAAAGGAAGGAAAGAAGAAAGATAGATAGATAGATAGATAGATAGATTAGATAGATAGATAGATAGACAGCTGGATGGATAGCACTGTTCGAAATCAAATGCTTCTGAGGCTTGCATCCAGGCCATCATTAGTCATGTTGATTCTCATCTTGCCACTGGACTTCAATGACTATGGAAAGAGAGCTTGAGGCCAATGGCTTTGTGCAACTCTGACTCACTTAAATCCAATTTATGTGGTAGTCAGCCAAAAGACATCACCAGTGATTTCACTTTGGTCTTCTTTGAGTATGAAGGACAACAACCCATGCCGTACTACAGTAAGGGCTTCTTTGGGGCATGACAGGCTGTTGAGGACCCTTCCAACTATCAATTATGTAACTGTTCTGTGTTGTTATGAGGACATTTTGTAAACTTTTAAAACCTTATAGATGTGAATTCTTTTCAGGAGCATAGAGGACAATAAACACAAAGTCCTCACTCACCATTTAACAAAATCCATTGGGCTAGAAAGCTGTCCTGTAGAAATTAGGTCTAGATCAATACCTTGAAGCCTATACCAAGATAAAATCCCAATCAGAACACAATTTAGGTATAAAAGATTACATTATAAGCAAATTAGAGGAAAAAAGGAAGAAATTTCTTTTCAGATCTGTGGATAGAGGAGATCATGTCAAAGCAAAAGATAAGGAGGAGTACAGAGGATAAGACTGATAGGATAGGAACAGACAATTTTCAAAAGAAGAAATCTAAACTAGCAACAATCATATGAATCCAAATAATTGTTAATTAAAGAAATGAAAAGTAAAGCAACTCTGAGGGCCCACTTCATGCCTGTCCAATTAGCAAAGGTGATAAAAGAAGAAAATGACAAATGCCGAAGGGCCTGAGGGAAAATAAATACACCAATACCTTTTGGGGTAGTTGTGATTGATCCAAATATTCTGGAAAAAAAGTCGGAACCTTGCTCAAAAGGTCACTAAACTTGCCATATACTTTGGCCCAGGAATAAAACTATTCCAAAGAAATTTTAAAAAAAGGAAAAAGTATGACAAAATTTATGGCAGCTCTTTTTGTGGTAGCAAAGAATTAAGGATGGGATGTGTATTAATTATCGAATGGTTGAAAATATATGAAGTTTAATGGAATCCCTTTGTAATATAAGAAGATGGCTCTGAGAAACCTAGGAAAACCTGTATGAACTGATTTAGAGTGAAATGAGCAAAACCAGAACAATTTAGACAACTTTGTAAAGATAAACACCTCGAAAGATTTAAGAACTTTGATAAACATAATGACCAACACTAATTCCAGAAGATTGATGATGTAACCTTCTGAGAGAGAGAGAGGATGGACTCAAGTACAAATTGAGATGTATGTTTTTTGGACATATGTGGGAAATTAGGTTTTGACAAATGTGGGAATTAATTTTTAGGCATATTTGTTTCCAATGGAATGTGAGAGAGGAAAATAACCTTTTATCAGGGAAAATTACAAATTACGGTTTATGAATGAATCAATGAAGTGAAGTGAGTAAAAGTAGGAGAGAATTCATAGAATGATAATGATATTATAAAGAAAAACAATTTTGAAAGACTTTAGAACTCTCATCAATATGATGATAAAACATATTGTCAGAGGACAGAAGATGAATGAAGACTGCTACTCACCTGCCAGAGAGATGATAGACTTAAAATGCAAAATAAGATTTCATTTTTTGGACATGGCCAATGTGGGAATTTGCTTTTCTGTATTGTATATGTTTGTTATGAGAGTTTTATTTTTATTTTGTTGTTCAATTTCAGGGAAAGAGAAGTGGGAAGGATAGGTAAAAAGTGCATATAAAATAAATATATCAAATTAGTTTGAAAATACTGGTTTGAGGAAAAAAAGAAAAACACGAGTTTTTTTTTTTTTCAGCTTGGGGGCATTTAAGTTGAAAAAGGATAGTCCTGGGCAAAATTTCATGCTACGGACCTAGTGAGTCCACCCAATCTACTTTAATAGAGGACTTCTTCCACTACTGAGATTTCCATCTGCTAGGAGACAAGGGCCAAAAAGAGATGGTCTGTATTTAGAGGATACAGTTCTCTCATCTGTGAAATGATAATAAGTCATTCCTAACCTACAAGGGTGTCACAAGGATCAAATGAGAAAAAGTGGGTAAATGTTAATGAAGTCATTATTGTACCACATACATATTAGTTATTCTTTCCCCTAAACACCAACTATTTTTCTATCTTGTCCTTTGCCTTAGACAGATCCCTTCAGCCTATATGCAGATGGCATAGCTTCCATATCCATTTTTTAATGACCTTCAATGAGCTGCTATTTCTTCATGAGGATTTTAACATGGATAGTCCTGGGACTGGCTTGGTCAGTTTCAGAATCTTTAATTCTGAATTTATGCCATTTGAGTTGGGATTTCCTGGAATCTAGAAATTCAGTTTTGAAAGCCCACTCTGGCAAAAGAGGCTAAAGAAGCTGGACTCGTTTACAAAAGCCACCAGGGACGAGGCTTGGGTTTGTGGGTTAGCCTATGACTACCAAGGGACATTAGCTTGTTTCAGTCTTTAATTTTACAACTTAAGCTCTGCTCGTATAGATGTATGAATCTCATAAACTCCTTTAACTCAACTTCCTCTATAAAAATATCAGCCAACATGCTTTACATAGGTGACTTTATTCCCCCACAGTGTTAAGGAAGAAAGAGATGCTAAGGTTAACTATGTCATGATGGGAGAGATTTTAAGAGTCTTGGGATTTTCAAATTCTGAGGTCAAGTTATTGGATCAGTGGCCTTTTTTTTTGCCTGAAATCCTTGACCACAGCCTTTAAATCTCACCACTTGGCTTGAAAAACCTCAGAACTAGACAGTGTTTTAGAGATGCCTGCCAGGTGGATAGGTGTTTAGTAAGGGGTTCATTCATTAATTCACTCAATCCACACACAAGTCTACTTATTTTATGAAGGAAATAGAAAGTTTAAGTAAAATTCATATCTTTGCTTCAAGTCCATGGGCCCAGTCTTAGTGAAGGGATAAAACACAAACACTGGATATCTATAATGGATGATTTTGGAGCCCCAGATTCATTATTTCATTGGTTTAGGGAACTCCCAATGAGCAAACTGCTATTATTCATACAGATCAGCAATTATTTTGCAACTTAGATTCTTACAGAGTTGTCTGAGGACATTGAAAGGATGCATGAATTGTTCTGAGATATTCAGCCAGTATTTGTGAGAGGAAGGACTTGAACCCAAATCTATGCACACAATTCTGAGGTTGATCCTACCAACTGTGTGATGTTGCCTCTCATAATATTATATAAATTAATATGGCATATGGAGTTTTCAGAGAACATTAATACTTCTGGCATGAGGACTCACTGATCCCTTTTCAGGGCTGCTTTACTCCTTTTGAGTCTACCTGCCAACGGGCTCTCACCCATGACTCCAAGAAGCTGTAGCATGTGCAATAACCACCCCATGGGCAAGCCATCTTGGCAGGCCAGATGGACTTAAGCAGGTTGAGGGTAACCCCAAGCCTTAAACCTGTGGGTGAATTGAGGGAGGTGTCTACCCTGGGTGAGAATAGATCATTCCAATGGCCATGAAAGCCATGGAAGTGGTTGCTGTGGAGCACTTAGAGTTTGGTCAGACATGGAAGATACTAAGGTCATCTATTGCATCCCAAGCCATCACCAGTTGTCTTGACTTTGGTCTTGCCACTGGACTTAGATGACTGTGGAAGAGAGTGAGGCTGATAACTTTATGCAACTCTGCCTCACTTAAATCCAAAGTATGGGTGAGTCAAAAAACATTACAATGACATCACGTTGGTTCTTTTTGAGTACAAAGGACAACAACCAATCAACCATAAAATATCTTAGAATAATGACTGAAACTAGAAAGGACGTTTCACTGGAACTCCCAGATGAGCAAGATTCCTCTGCCTAGTTCAAGTTGGCACCTTAAAGTCTTAGTCGTTTAGATACTGATAGATTAGGTTACCTGCCCAGAGTCTCACAGTCATTGTGTCAGAGATGAAACTCAAGCCTCTTTTTCTTTGGTTTTACATCTCTATTCACTATGTCCATTTGAGAGGTGCAAAACAAAACGCATACCAATGGTCCATAGGGCAAGTCATTACTTGGGGAAATTAGATGATAGATTTAGATAGTCAGAAGGGATCTTAGAAAGCATCTAATCCAACTAGTTTATTTTATAGTTTAAGAACTGAGGTCCAGAGAGGTTAAGAGATTCCCTTGAAGTCAGATGATAAATGTCTGAGTTAAGATTTGAACTCAGGTCTTCCTTAATCCAAGTCTAGCACTCCATCAGCTATACCATGGTAAGCTGTATTTTAAAGACATATAGGAATTCAATATATAAAGGAGGGAAAGAAGAGTATTTCAATCATAGAAAATAATCTAGTAAATGCACAGGAAATAGGGCAAAGGATCTTTTTGAATTTTTTTTTTGGATGAGGGACAATGGAATAGAGAATAGATCAATTTAGCTAAAAAGCCAAGTACATAGAGAGTGATGGAAATGGCATACAACTCCAATATCTCTACCAAGAAAATCCCAAATGGGGTCACAGAGTCAGACATGACTGTAAATGATGGAACAAAAAGTATGATACAAGACTAAACATTTAAGGACCTTGAATGTCAAGGAGAGGAGTTTGAATTTTTTTCTGTTGATGTTAGGGAGAAACTGAAAAAAAAATTAGTAGAGGAGACCTGGTCAGATATGTGAATAAGAAATTATTCTAGCAAATGGAATTTAAGAGAGATGGGAGGTAGGAGAGAGTAGGGATGGGAAGACCTCTTAGTAGGCCATTGCAAGAATTCAGAAGAGTGGTAATATAGGCCAAGACTGGAGTGAGTCAGTGGGAAGAGAGGAGGATGGGAGCTGTTTCAGAATTAGAATGGACTGGAGTTGATAGTTAATGGATAGAGAGATGGGATTGGGGGAGAAGTCAAGGAAAACCTCAAGTTATGATCATGAGAGGTAAGGTAAATAGTGATGTCTCAGATATCTAGTGAAGGCAGGAGGAACACATTTTGGGGGAAGATAATGAGCTCATTTGGAATATGGTGAGTTTGAGGTGCCATTGGGATATGAGGTGCAGATGTTTTAAAGATAGGGATGTTGGATTGGAGTTGGGAAGAGAAGTCAAGCATAGAGTTGTGGATTTGAGTGTCATCTGCTTAGAAATGATGAAGCCATGGGACTGACCTACATAGACAGAGGAGAGAGGGCTAAGGATAGACCTTTGAAAGACATCTGAACCAGTGAAGATGGAAGAAAGTGAATTAGAGAGGCCAGAGCACCAGAAAAAATATAGCATCTCTGAAACTAACAGAGGATATGCTTAGCATACCGCCTGGCACCTAAGAGGCACTTAATAAATGCCCATTGCTTGATGGATTGATTAATCCAGTAATCAGGTGATGGTGAGCAGTTTAAAGGCTGTAGAGAAATAAAGGCTGAATGTCCAATAAGAGCACTTTAAAGTGATACACCAGTGTCAGAAGACAGACCTTTTGTGACCCCAATGAACTTAATAGGACAAAAGACTGGAGTCTCCCTAACCTTCTCCAAGCTCTCTAAGAAGTATCCAGGTATGTGGATAATGGAAATTGGAAGTGATTTCTCCTTTCTCCAGGTGCTGCCTTCTCGTGAGGCAAAACAGTCCAGTAATCAGGAGAGAAAATGCCTGACTGGCCTCAAGGCTCCCATCCAGGAATATCCAAATCATTTCTCTATGAAACTGAAATGCTCTTTTCTCCTGCCAGTAGAGGCCAATAACTTGTCTTTATTCCATAAATCCATCATTAGCACAATGGTTCATCTGCTCTAGAAGGTTGGTTTGGCCTTTCTGGTAATTATACAGAACGACTGTTGAGCAGACAGAAGACTGAATTTATGGCTGAAAGGTAACTTCTCAGCCAACTGTTTCCTCCAAGGGCCAAGGTCCCACGTGGTATGTGGATTTATTCTTTATTAGAGCAATTGCTCTGGAATCGGAGAATGTTAAAGACTGAAGGATCCTCAGAGGTCTCCTAGTTCAGGGATTCTAACTTTTTTTGGGGTCCAGGACCCTCTTTTCAGAATAATGCTTTGACTATATAACATAAAGGATTACAGAATAGAAACCAATTATTTTGAAATTAAAATGTAATTTTTCCCCATCCAAGTTCATGGATGAATTTAAATCTCTCCAGGCCCTAATAATTCCATGGACCCCAGGTTTTTTAGAGCCTCTAATCTTGAGTAATTGACTTATTTTACAAAAGAGAAAAGCGAAGTCCAGAGAAGAGAAATGAGTTGCTCAGTTTTTCTTGGAAAATTAGTGGGAAATCTGGATTTGAATTTGGCTCTCTTGACCTTTAGGCCCATTTTTGTTGTTTGTTTTTCCCACAGTGCTATGAAATTTCTCTCTTATTTAACATTCCTCCTAACACTGTGACCCTGGGCTCTGATTGGTGAGCATTGATACTTTATCTTTTTTTCTTTAATAACCATTATCTTCTGACTTAAAATAGATAATGAATATTGATTCCAAGGCAAAAGAGCATTAAGTGACTTGCCCAGGGCCACACAGTTAAGTATCTGAGACCAGATTTGAAACCAAGTCCTCCAGACTCCAAGCCCAACTCTATCCACTGAGCCACCTGCCTGCTCCTATTCACTTTATCTTTTTCTGATCCTCAGACCCACCATATCACTTCCATGTAATGTTACTCACCCTACTTCCCCCTCCTCCTCTTTGACCCTCTCCCCTTTTCCAACTTTAGCTCTGGGAATGGTAGTCAAATCAATTCTTTCATACCTGGAATAAACTTGCCAATATTTTTTCTTGACTCAATTCACCATTATGACTTTCCTATTCAATATACTCCTCCCTTCTATGCCCTGTTTTCCCCTATTAGATAGAACAGAAGCTCTTTGTGTATAGACACTTTTTTGCTTGCTTATATTTCCCCAGCATTACTACATGCATATATATATTCATATCTATCTGTATAGATATTGAGTGCTTAGTATAATCAGCACTTAATAAATGCTTTTAAAATTCATTCGTGATACTCAGATTCAAAATCCATGAATTTTAATGCTTCGAGTTCCTATGATTTCATCAGAGTGGGTACAATCTTCACTGATGGAGGTTGTGATCCCTTTGAGACTTGATAGATTGTTTTTATGAATTACCTTAGCTGAACAATTCCCCACTATTTGATTGACGTGGTGATGAACCTCTCTGGATTTAGCTAGGCTGATCTTTAATTGGAAAACCTATATTTTGTTGTCAGACCTGTATTCTCAGCCTTTCCCACTTGGTGCTGCCAGAATTGCTTTTCAATGACAATAACTTCAAAGAATCACAGGCTTAGAGAGTTGAAGAAGACCTCAGTGGCCTTCTGTTACAATCTGCCTGAAGTCCTTCAATGAGGGGTTAAAACAACCCACTCTTTCCACTTAAAATAGCATAACAAAATTTGTGGGTGTTCCATGTTGACCTGAGGCCCCTCCCTTGCCATCCTTATTGGTTTCTTTTGGATGCTCTTTATTTTATCAATACACTTCCTAAAAGATGGCACTCAAAAACTAAATACAGTACTCCAGATATTGTCTGACCAGGGCAGAGTAAAGAGATACAAATACCTCCTTCTCATTACTGGAGGTTAAGACTCAATTTATTTCAGCTAAAGTTTATATTAATATTTTTATTGTCATATAATACTACTAATCAAATCATATGGAATCTGTAGACCACTAAGACCTCCAGATCTTTCAGACTAACTTTCTCCATCTTCTTCTCATGAAGTGGATTTTTAACACAATGGTAAACTTTATTTAATCTTTATTGATCACCATATTAGATTCAATCTAATGATTTGCCCTTTTTGGATCCCGAGTCTATCATTCAGTTTATTAGCTGTTCTTTCCAGATTTGGGTCATCTGCAAATTCCATGAGCCTGCCAGATCCAACCCACTGATTCAATAGCAAAAATACCTGGGGTGCTCTACTAGGACCATTCCAAGGTGGGATCAACCCATTCATGACTCCTCTTTTGGTTTGGTCACTCTGGCTCCAAATTTACTAACTGTATTATCATTTAGTTCAAATTTTTGACCCTCAACCTCCCATTTCTAGATTTCTTCACATGAATATGTTTTCTTTCTTTGATGTACTACCATACCACACCTAATTCTATGAGACAAGACTCATCAACCCTTCCCCATTTTGTAGAGACTCATATATAATGTCAAGACCAAGATGATGCCTACCCCAAGTAGGATAACTGGTCACAGCTTGCCTTATGCCTCAAAAGCAAAATTATTTTGTCTGAATGTCATTTTCCCCCCAGACCCCCCCGATTTTCCTTCACCTGATCCCTAATGTCTAAAACAACTTCTATGTGATGAGAGATGAGGCTTAGAGACAAACATCTCTGTTGAGGCAACAGGAGGGCTTATACATATATAAATGAGTGATTATAAGATTTAGGACTGGAGAACAAAATCTCATTCAGGAAAATCTAGTCCAGGAGCTCTTACATCCTGCTTGTGGGTCCGTTCCATGAGCCCTTTTGGCAGTCAGATGGTCAATGGACCCCTTTTCAGAAAAATGTTTTCAGGTACATGAAATAAAATACAATAACAGAGGATTACAAAGGAAATCATTTCTCCTAGAATTCACTTGTCAAAATTGTTTTTTTTACAGTGTTCATAAATTCCACTTGTGATCTAGTTCAACTCTTTCATTTGTCAGAAAAGAAAACTGAGGCACAGAGAAGTTAGGTGACTGTTTCTAAGTCACGGGTAAAAGAGAGTTAGCTTCAGAGTTGGTATCCGAACTCTTATTAGATTCGTAGCCCTTTCCAGCAGGTAAAAAAGAAAGCACCAACCCAACAGACATACTGCAATATTCTCAGAATCAACACTAGAGCTTATTTCTATGTATGGGCCTCCTCCAAGCCTATCACCTCTCTGACCCCCAAGCCAGTACCTGTCCAAGTATTTCACCCAATTAATCAACACAGTGACTGAGTGGCCAGGATGATGCTGTTTCATCCTTTTAAGGCCACGCTGCATAACCCTTAGTGAAGATCAAACTTAATCCTTTGGCCCTAGACTTTCATTCTTGGAGACTGATAATCTCTGAGAGGGAGAGAGAGAGGGGGGGGGCAAAAAAGGAGAGAGAGGAAAGGAGCAAAGGAAAAGGGAAAGGGAAAGGAGGAAGAGGAGGGGGAGAGGGAGGAGAAGATAGAGGAGACAGAAGGAGGGAGAGGAAGTGGGGAGGAAGAGGAGGATAAAGAGGAGGAGATGGAGAGAATTAAATATTAAGTAGAGCAGAGATAATGATTTTTAATAGCTTATTTAATTTAATAGTTATATAAAATCAAAACATAATATTTGCCTTATCATGACTTGATTTCCATGGGTAAGTCACTTCTTTCTGACCTCAGATTCTAAATCTATAAAATGAGTAAGTTATACTCAATTTTAAGGTCTCTTTTGTCTAAATATTCTTCGTTTCAAAGTCCTTTTCATTTTCATCAATTTTATCTTTTGAGATTACTTATAGTTCTGACATGTTTTGTTTTAAGGTCTACCTCTGTTCTAAGTTTATCTCTAATTTGGTCTTTTGTTTTGTAGACTTTTTTGTAAACTTTTTGTTTTGGGTTGTCTGGTGGACCCCTTCTTGGCAACTATTCCTGGAACTGGTGGACTCTACCTGTTTCAACATTCCTGACTCTCTGAACTTCAAAATCATGTCCTCTCTTCCTCTGGCTTCCCTCTGACCTTCCCTCTGTGTCTTCAGATTCCTTGCCTTGGAATAGCTTCCTATCCTCTTGGCCTGCTCACCATGGAATAGCCAAAGTTCATCCCTTTCACACCCTTCCTTCTCCTTGCTTTGTTCCTTGCTTTTTTCCTGAATTTCATAACCTCTGTTCCTGTGCCCTCATGCCACCAGGTACCTTCATTACTTCCTTTCTCCCTCACCCTTTCCAGCTTCCTGGTATATGTTGTCTTCCTCCATTAGAATGTAATGCCCTTGAGGGCAGGGACATTTTTTGCTTATTTTTTATATCCCCACACTTGGCACGGTTTCTGACACACATTAAATATTCAATCAATACTTTAGTCCCTTCTTTCCTGTTCAGAATGTCTTAATGTTTTAAAACAATTTAATTAAATGCTAAATTTCAGTTTGAAATTAGTGAAAATAAAGATGTATTTTTCCCCTTCTGAGTTCAAGGACCCCTTGCTATTTATCTACAGACCCCTTTAGTATCCTTGAGTCTCTGGTTAAGAACCCCAGAATTAGATGACTCCAAGGTCCTTTTTGTCCTAACTTTCTTTGTTCCAAGATCCTGTTAAGTCTTGAAGTTTCACCTTCTAAGTTTCCTTTCATATTTGAAATGTTGTGTTCTAAGATTCTTTTAAACATTTGAGGTTCTGTTTTTTATGTTCTAAGGTTCCCTCTAAACCTAAAGTGTGTTCTCAGATTCTTTCCAGGTTCCCCCTCCCAGAGTTGGGAGGATCAAAGAAGATATTATTTATAAACTACTTAGCACAGTAACTGGCACAAAGTAAGTATGATATATATTAGCTATCACAATGGTGTTATTGTTATCATTCCCAACTCTGTTGTTCTCTTTTCTGAGATCCTTTCTAGCTGTACCCTTCAAGGTCCCAAGATCCCTCTTGGCTCTGAAATTCTATAATCTAAGGTCCTTCCAAACCCTGAGACTGTATTCCACAGTCTCTTCCAGCTCTGAAATTCCAGTTTCTTGATGATCTTGAGAAAAACATCTCATGATTTACCAGAGTTGAGTAAATCTCTAGACAATATCCATGACCTTTCTTTTAAAAATATTTTGTTTTAATCAACCCTAATTTGCTTTCTCACTCTCCTACCCCACCCTATTCCACTCCAGATTGAGGACACAAGAAAAACAAAAACCATTGCAAATATCTATCAATCTATCAATCAAAACAAATGTTCACCATGTATTCTAAAAAAAAAAGTCTTATTCAGGAAAATTAGGAACCATGTTTCCTCATTAGGGTGGGAATCAACATTTATTTTATTTATTTATTTATTGGAATAAACATTTACATAGTGCCTACTACGTGCCAGGCATTGTGGTAAGTACATTACAAGCATCTTATTTGATTCTCACAACAACAACCTGGGACAAAACTTCCCCAGTTTTAGTTGAGAAAACCAAGGTCAACACAGGTTTGACTTTTCTTGTCACATAGTGAATAAAAAATCGGAGGCCAGATTTAAACAGAGGTCTTCTTGACTCCAGGCTGGACTCTCCATCTACTGAGACACCTAGCTGCCTTTAGAATTCTGGTTGGTCATTAAACTGATAAGGATTCAGTACAATAGTACTCCATCCTATTTATAGCACAGAAAGCATACCATGTTTATCCATTCCCAATCACAGTTCCCCAGTATGGTTCTAGAGGTGGTCCGGCTTGGGTCTGGAATTTCCTTTTGCACTAGAGGACTCCCCCCACACAGTGTGCTCCCCACCTGGAGGTCCAGTCTGTCCCCGGTGTCCATAGATCTTCCTGTCTGCCTCCCCAAGTCAAGCTGGACTAGACCAAGGGCTCATTGTGACTTTTCCTGGATTCCACCATGATAATGTGCTCTGGTACATTTTCTAGATCTGTTTAGAAGAGTTTGTGGACAGTTGCTCCTTCCACTCCTCCATGTTTGTTCCACCTCCTCTGGGTGTCGTTCCTTAAGTGAACAATGCGGCTTAATCCAGCAAATGTCCCTGAATCAATGAATCCTCTGGCCAAGACAACCATTATCCTTTCTGACAAACTTACCAGATCCCAGCAATATCATAGGCACAAAACTGAAGAGGATTTTTTTGGTGCTCTGCATTTGACCTTGAAAGTGCTTCATCTTGCCCTGGAAACATATATACAAACACATCAACCAACCAACTTGGGCAATAGAGCTTCCCTGTCATACTTTACCATTATGAGCACTTAAATCAAAGTAAATAAAAACAGTTTTCTCCTGCAGAGTCATTCTAAGTAGGTCTAGTGAGGCCTCCTTATAATCCCAGGGATTTCTAAAGCTTTTAACTAAGTAATTGGTAAGACTGCCTGAGATGCTGCCAAATGTGTGGTAACTTGGCTTTGCTAAGTTCCCAAAAATCTAATTAAAGCCACAGGCTGGAATGATCCAATTTAGGTGAATGGCTTTGTTGATCAAGAAAATCAAATCCTTTGAACTGGGGAGTCTTGAGGGAGGTCTCAAAATGGCTCTTGGGAAGATCCAAAGATGGGGTGATCTAATGGCTCGATATGACAAAAGAGTTCTGGACTGTTGGCTCATTTGTCATCTATTAGGGTCCTCTTTAGTACAGAGGATTATTGAGGAAAGGCAATGTTTAGATGTGGCATGGACTTTGCCCTCATGGAGCTTATACTCTAGCAGGAGGATGTGACCCATTCAACTAATAAAATGGAACAAACATTTATTTATTTGTTTTTTTAGTGACTTGCAAAATTTTATTTTATTAATTAATTTAGAATATTTTTCTATGGTTACATGAATTATGTTCTTTCCCTTCCCTCCTCTCGTAGGCAACATGCAATTCCACTGGGTTTTACTTGTGTCATTGATCAAGACTTATTTCCATATTATTGATATTTGCACTGGGGTGATCGTTTAGAGTCTACAACTGCAATTACATCTCCATCGACCCATGTGATCAAGCAGTTGAAACAAACATTTATCAAGTTTATTATGATTAATAATATAACTTATATTATGAAGTTCCTAGTGTATTGAGAATGTTGTACTGAGAGTTGTGTGATGTACCAAGTTTGGATAAGGCATAGACCTTGCCTCTCCAGAGCTTATAGTCTACAGTAAATAAGACAAAGATAAAGACAGAAAAAGTGATGTAAGTGATAAGAGCCATTAAAGAGATTAATAAAATGTTTTGTGAAGTATGAAAAGTAAAGATGTTAACAACAGAAAGGCAACCTGGAGGAGATGGCAGTGAAGTCATCTTTAAGGAGAGGGGTTTAGAAAAATAGGGAGAAGACTCTTCAGCCATATTGGTCTCTAAATACTCATGTGCCCTTGAACAATTCCCTTCTCCTCCTTAGGCCTTAATTTTTTTTTATCCATAAGATCATGTATTTGGATTTGATGAGGGGTTCTTAACTTAGCAACCATAAACGTTTTTTTTTAAACTCTTAACTTCTTTCTTAGAATCAATACTGTGTATTGGCTCCAAGGCAGAAGAGCAGTAAGGGCTAGGAAAGGGGGTTGAGTGACTTGCCCAGGGTCACTCAACTAGGAAGTGTCTGAGGCCAAATTTGAATCCAGGACCTCCCACCTCTAGGCCTCTAGGCCTGTAGGCTCTCTATCCACTGAGTTACCTAACTGTCCTGGTTCAGGTACTCTTTTTTTTCATCCTTACATTCTCAAAAGTGTGTATTGGTTCCAAGGCAGAAGAGTGGTAAGGGCTAGGCAATGGGGGGGGGGTCAAGTAACTTTCTGGGTCACACAGCTAGGAAGTACCTGGGGTTAGATTTGAACTCAGGGCCTCCCATCTCTAGTTCTGGCTCTCTATCTATCACTGAGCCACCGAGCTGCCCCAGGTCCATAACCTTAATTTTTCTTCCTTTTTTTTTTTTAATAATTATCTCAATAGAATTAATTTATTTCCATTTTAATCCTTTGTTTTATTTCATGCATTTTAAAATGCAAGAAAACAATTCTGAGAAAGAGTTCATAAGCTTCATTAGCCTATGACCAACAGGATTCAAGATGCAAGAAAGATTAAGAATTCTTGCATTAAATAATTTTTAAGGTCCCTCCTAGTTTTCATATTTTATATTTTAAAGCTGTTACAGTAGAACAGGAGCAATTTTGAAGGCATGGGAACTCAGTTAACAATTCCTCTCCCCCTTTTTTAGATACTAGGTCTACCCTATCTTTCCTAGACAGGAAATCTTGACATGTTCCCAAATCCTACTTAGGTTGATTCACCTCTCCAGCATTCTAGATGCTCCTTACTCCAGGGGACTCACTAGAGTGGTTCTGGACATAGTATGGACACCCAATCAGCTCTAACTCTACTGAAGGTCAGAACTTTTGAACTCAAGTCATAGATACCAGTCTTAGCCTCCCTAGCAGCAGGGATTACTTCCAGGTCCCATCCTGTACTATCTCTTACCACTTACACAATTTCGGAAAAGTTGGTTAATTTTGTGAGCCTTAATTTTCTCATCTGCAAAATCAGGGGACAAATATATTAGGTGGCCTCTGAGATTCTTTCCAGCTCTAGACCTGCATACCCATACTCTTATAATCTGACATTTTATACTTTTAAAGTCCCTCCCAGCTCTGACTTTCTATGTCCTAAATCCCCTTACAGCTCTGACATATTGTGACATCTCTCCAAGCTCCAACATTCTATATTGTGAGGTCCCTCTTAGATCTGACGTTCTATGGATAAAGAAATTGTTGTTTCCATCATGGTTGTCTCATTACCAGAACAAGGTTCCTAACTCTACTCTTCCTGGAAACTTGGGCAGGCCAAGTTAGGACAGATTTTATAGAATTACCAGAATCCACTGAATAAGGAGCTTGCCCGTGTTTCCTAGGATGGAGGGGATTTCAGGAGGCTGGAAGACTTGGCAGGCCCTCACCGAGCCCATTAGAAGCTGCAGCTTTCCTGATAAAAGTGTTCTTGATTCCTCTGTACCAGAAGGAAAATTGGGGATAAAATTACCAGCAACTTCAGTCATAAATACTTACTTTCTCCTTTAACATTTTTACAATGATACTCCCTCCTTTTAGATGTTAAACTTAATGTGTTGCCCTTGGAGAATTTTTTTTAATCTGACATCTGTTTAAACATCTGTGCAACAGGATAAGAGTAAATCAGACTACTCTGATTATATGTATTTTGTTTGACCACTTATTCTTTCAGTATAGCAGTTTGACACATGGATCCAAATACCGCTGAAACCAAACCTTGTTCTTTGTGTTATCTTGAAGGATGGGATGGAAATGAAAAATCTGGCTATGCCATAAAGCATTCAAAGTGCCATTGAACTGGCTGGGATGACTGCCCTGAATCTCCTGGTTCCCTGTTCAGGGCATGGTGGGATGGAGGCTTTGGGGTAGGAGAGGGCTGGAGTTTAATTCTGCCTATCAGTGTCTTTGTGAACCAATCACATTTCTTCTCTTGGTCTGAATGTCCTTGTCTGTAAAATAGGGGTAATAATAATACCCCTGCCACCTACCTCAAATTGTTGTTGTATGAGTTGAACAATGGAATATATAAAGGACTTTGTTTGTCTTAAAGGACTACATAAATGTCAGCTATCATTATCATGTCACCATACCACTTTCCTTTAAAATGGAGTCTTTCCTCTTTAATTGTAAATGTTTATCTGATTTTATTCACTTGACAGTGAGTGTCCACTCTGAGCCTGGACATTTTGGTGCAGGAGGCAAAAGAAATGCAAAAGAAATAGAAGGCGTAGTGTTTGCCAGCCTATAGAAGTGTTTACTGTAGTTGCTGAGATAACACTGAAATTTGTCAAACAGTAAAGAGGAAAGAGATATTGAAGAAAGAGATCTAGACTTGGAGCTGAAAGAACTGGGCTTTGCTGCTCACTAACTGTGCAACAGTGATAATTTTTTCTTTTTAAGCTGCAACATTAAATAATGATACTGTAAGTACTTACTTCATATAGCCATACAGCTCAAAGAAGAGAATGGATATGCATGTTCTTTGTAACTGTAAAACATGAAAGCATAAGTTCTTATGACTCGTTGTTCTAGGAGAGGTGATTTGTTTTTACAACTATTTGATCCTAGAGATTTAACTCACAATTGTTTGCAAATAAACAAGTCTAATTAGGAGGCTTGTAAGAAATCATTGTAAGACCCATGTCTGGTTTCTTCCTCTTGATTCCATAGCCATATTAAAAATGATGTTATTGATTTTACTCATTTAAATGGTTTGCTCAGGGATATTGCAGAGAAAGCATAGAAACTAACTTTTCTCTTTGACATTGACATAGACATTGGTCAGTTTTGTGACAAATTAGCCACGAGTTTCCCCTCCATAAGTCTGTTGGGACGTTTTAGATACCCACAAGACTGTCAGAAAATACAAAGAACCATAATATACATTTTAATCTCTTTATTCTACAGATGAGGTTGCTGGAGGTCACACAGAGATGTCAGTCTAGGTCTTTTGACTCAAAATCCAATGTTCTTCTAGTTTCACATCTTCCTTTCTTCCTCCCTTCCTCCCTTCCTTCCTTCCTTCCTTCCTTCCTTCCTTCCTTCCTTCCTTCCTTCCTTCCTTCCTTCCTTCCTTCCTTCCTTCCTTCCTCCCTTCCTCCCTTCCTCTCTTTCTTTCTTTCTTTCTTTCTTTCTTTCTTTCTTTCTTTCTTTCTTTCTTTCTTTCTTTCTTTCTTTCTTTCTTTCTTTCTTTCTTTCTTTCTTTCTTTCTTTCTTTCTTTCTTTCTTTCTTTCTTTCTTTCTTTCTTTCTTTCTTTCTTTCTTTCTTTCTTTCTTTCTTTCTTTCTTTCTTTCTTTCTTCCTTTCTTTCTTTCTTTTTCTCTCTTTCTCTCTCTCTCTCTCTCTCTCTCTCTCTCTCTCTCTCTCTCTCTCTCTCTCTCTCTCTCTCTCTCCCTCCCTCCCTCCCTCCCTCCCTCCCTCCCTCCCTTCCTTCCTTCCTTCCTTCCTTCCTTCCTTCCTTCCTTCCTTCCTTCCTTCCTTCCTTCCTTCCTTCCTTCCTTCCTTCCTTCCTTCCTTCCTTCCTTCCTTCCTTCCTTCCTTCCTTCCTTCCTTCCTTCCTTCCTTCCTTCCTTCCTTCCTTTCCCAAGACAGAAGAGTGCTAAGGGGTAGGCAATTGGTGCTAAGTGACTTAGTCAGGGTCACACAGCTCAGAAGTGTCAGACCAGATTTGAACCCTGGTTCTCTTATTTCTGAGCCTGGCTCTTTATCAACTGAGTCACCCAGTTGCCGTACAGCTTTTATTTTCCAAGTACTCATTAATCAATCAATAAATCAACATGCATCTTTTCAGTTATTACTATATTCTGTACAAAGCACTGGAGATTTCAAAGAAAAGATAAAAATAAGAATAGCCCCTGTCCTCAAGGAGCTTACACTCTATTGAGAGGAATAGCATGAAAATAGACAGGCATATACAAGATACATACAAGCAGATGGAAAGGAACCTTAGAGTGCAAGGTATCAGAACATGAGGGCAGGTGGAATCATTAATAGTATCATAGATGGCTATCTTTGAAGTTCAACTCTCTAATTTTATAAATGAAGAAGCAGGAGGAGAAGAAGAAGGAGAGGAAT